>NW_020173922.1:2861773-2977577 GCF_003031525.2 Neophocaena asiaeorientalis asiaeorientalis | reverse complement strand
AAAAAAAAAGAAAAGGGCACAGTTCTGTGAACTGTTAGTGGGGACGGCTGTGTAGGGCTCTGGCTGGTCTGAAAGTGGGGAGTGACCTGGGACCTCACCGTGGTCTCTGCCAGGCATGGAGCCTCCCTGCATGGAGTCATCGTCTCTGCTCCTCTTTCTGGAATCAAGAGTTTGATAAGGGCAAATGTGTCTATTGATCCTCCCTAGAAAAGTTGAGATGATATAAAGGATGGCATTTAGAAATGACTGGGTATGTATTTGTAATCGTATCAGGCTTTTTCTTCAACTAGAAAGCATTTATTTGGAGCTGGGCTGGGTTTGGGTTGGGTCTCCCTGCCTCTTGATATCTGAAGCTTCTCTGTTTTGTGAGGCAGATTGGCAACTTCTTGTCCTCTCATCTGCTTTTTATCTGTTTTCCTCTCAGGAGTGCGACCCCCTCCCCCTGCTCCAGGGAGCCCTGGTTGGGGACTGCCACTTAGCTCTCAGTGGGAAGGGTCCCACATGAGAGTGAAAGCTGGGGGAGCAGGTACCCAGACTATGCTTAGCTTCCTGCACACGTGAGGGAGTAGTGTCGGAGAGGCTGAGACCCCCATCTCCTCATGCCTGGAGCTTCTGCGAGGTGGAGATGGGAAGGTATGTGGCTCCAGCTCTTTCCAGTCTTATTTGTTACCCCCATCCCAGTCCCTGCCAAAAATGTCACCTGACTCACTGCATGTCTCACCACAGTAATCTGCTACCCTTTCACTTTCACCTGGATGGAAGCATTAGCCTCATAACTCATCTCCCTGCTTCCAGCTCCCCCAAGCCCCCATCCATCCTCTGCACAACAGCCTGCATGGCTTTTCCAAAACGAGAAACTGCTCTTGTCTCTTGCCAGCTTAGTAACTTCCCATGGTGCTTGCAAAGTGACAGAACACGCTGAGCATAGCCTTCAGAACTTGGTATGATCAGGTCCTGCGGGACTCTGCAGGCCCGTCCCTTCTGACTCACCTCATCACAGTCTTCCACACTGGCCTTCTGCCAGTGCCTCAGACTTCAGGGCTTTGCATATGCTGTTCCCTTATCCTGTAATGCTTATCCCACCTCCACCCTCCCTTTCTCTACACTTGGCTTACCCCACCCCTTTTCCCTCTTAAGACCTTCTCTGGAGATGATTCCCTTGTATGCTTTGAAATTTGTAAATTTTGACTGTGCAGTGAATGGACACTCAGGAAAAAAGAAGCTCCTCTAAACATAAACACCAGGTCTCACCCACCCTATGTCCCTTTTCGCCTCCAGTCTTTGGCGAGGGCATGGCTCATCTCCCCAGGGTTGTGTACAGGGTTTCCCTCATGTTTTGAGCACTGCTTTGCTTGCAGCCTGTTTGCAGCCCTGTGTGTTTCCTCCCAAAGCCCAGGCACTCTTCCCTTGTAGGGCTCCTGTCCTTCTACCATATGGACACCCCCGCTTTCCAGCAGGTGCTTGGTGAGCACCAGGCCTGCTGCCAGCCACTAAGAGTATAGGCTGTCAGGTCAGAAAAACCTAGATGCCACTCCCAAGTCCTTTATTTCCTAGTGGTGTGACTTTAACCAGTTAACCTCTGAGCCTGTTTTCAAACCCGTAAAACAGCGATAACAAGCATTGCCCACAGCACAGCGTCATGGAAAGGACTGACTGGGGTGGGCTGTGCAAGACAAAGCACTGGGGGCCATGGGTGGCACGAGGTAAGAGAGCACAGATGGCGGCAGCTGCTGGTCTTATTAATATCAGGAAAGGGAAGTTAACCTTGGTTGGGCCAGACACTTCCATAAATGCCCTCTGCGGTGTGGCTTGGTTTCTGGGGCTGTGACTCTTGCTGTGAGGAGTGGAGGGCCGAGACAAGTGGGCCGTGGGGGAGGCGCACAGAAAGTGGGTGTCTCCATGGGGCTCTCAGGAAGTTTGTTTCGGTTGTGTGTATGTGGGCCTCCCACTCAGCATATGGGGCTGCCCAGCTGGGAGCCGCATTTCCATGGGAATCCGTGGGCTTGTGGGTCCGGGCTGTGTGCTGAGCATCATGGAGATCTTTCACCTGGAGAGGGACAAAAGAAATTTCCATGGGGCTTCTCACTTCTCAGAGGAGCCCTCTCCCCCTCTGGCCTAGGAGGGCTTCAGGCAACGGGGGTTGGCCCCTGCGCACCAGGGAGAGAGGCAGTGAGCGTGGAAGATGAGGCCCAGGTGTTCCTTCCACTGCCTGGGGAAGGTGGCTTCTTTACTTGTCTTGGAATCACAGATCTTAGAGATGGAAAAGACCTTATAGATCCTCAAGTTCCATCCTACAATTTCACAGATGAGGAAACTGAAGCCCATGCAAGTCATTTTGCTTTTCTGTGACCCAGTTTCCTCATTGGTAAAATGGGGCCATCTCCCCATAAAATAGTATCTCCATTGCAGAGCCTCTGTTGTGAGAGTGTGGTGCATGGAACAGGCCCAGCGTAGTGCTTGGCTTGCAGCAGGTGCTCAGCAAATTTAATTTCTTTCTGCTAGATTTCTCTTACTGAATTCAAGTGACAGGGAATTTCCTGGGGGTATTTCCAATATAATATGTGTGTGTGTGTGTGTGTGTAATGAAGAGCTTTAGTACTGGAACCACAAAGCTTGAATTTGAATCCTTCCCCTTTTATTATTATGGGAAAAAACCCACAAACTTGGGTAAGTCACAGAACTTCTTGGGAATGCAGCTTCTTCATCTGTAGGGCTGGTACAAAGCTTGAACAGAATCATGTACACTAAAGAGCTTCAAAATATACAAAATCTCTGGCAAGTGGCAGGCACCATCCTTCCCTCTTAGTCTATGTTGTCTCTTGCCTGCCCTAAAGTGACTTTTTCTGCGAGAGGAATATGAGGTCTTAGGGAATGAGTGATGAGTGGGAGTATGAGTTGGAGTTGGATCTGGTCCTTTGAATGAGTCTTAGAGTATGCAAAGGCTGTGAGCTAGTCTAACTGATTCCCACCTGCAGGTTTTCTCCCCTTTTCTCTTCCCTCTCCCCTGATTTGTGTGAAAGCTGGGTCTTCTTCCCTATACTTTAATTTTGTTAATGATCTAAATAACTGAAAGTGAACAGCTTCTGAATTGGCTGGAAATAATTCCACACTTATTGGACAAGAATGTTACAATCTGGTCCTGATTCATAAGAGCCGAGGGTTGAATTCCATTACAGAGGAGACAAGTCTCTATTTTATTTTCAGGAAAAAGGAGCAATTTAATCTGATGCATGTGATGAGTTTTTTTTTTTTTTTTTGAAAACAACAATGGTAACTGCATCTTTCTCATGTATAGGTAATCACATCCTTTAATATTTTTCCTCTATCAGCTTTCATTCTTTTATCTTCCAGTCATCCTTGGTAAATTCATCTCTGTTTTTCTTATTAACATGTTCATTAATCCTCAAACATTTATTGTGCTTCATTAAGCAGGTTAGAGGATTAACAAAAATTGGGATTTTGTGCAATGAAATTTACAGGCAGGTCAGATATAGAATTTCAGTCTGCTGAGGGCTTCATTGCCAGCCTGGGTTTTGAGGACGAGGAAACTGAAAGTGAAGGGCAGTTTGAGTTTAGTTTTCTTTCTGGATATTAGAGCTCTCAGCCCAGCCCTTGGGGGCACTGGGGGTATGCGAGGTACAATCTTGCTGGCTTCAAAACATGTTTGTCCCAAAAAACATATCCCTGAGAGTAGTCATCTCAAGGGTCCATAACAAGTTAGGGTTTAGAGTTCAAAATCAATTATTTTGAAATCTTTTTCTCTTGTCAATCTTCTCGAGGCTCTAATACTTAGTTTCTTCGCATGTAAGGTGGAAATTTTAATAATAGCATTAGTAATAATGAGAGTTCTCATTTGTTGAATATTTACTATGTACCAGACACTGTGCTATGCATTTTACATAAATGATCTCATTTTATCCTCACATGAACCCAAAGAGAGAGAGGGGTTAATTATGTCTCCATTCAACAGATGAGAAAACTAGGGCCCAGAGGAGGTCATTAGCTTACTCATACTCATAGACAGTGAGCGGTAGAGCCCGAGTGACCATAATGTTATAAAGAAGGCACTGGATTGGGATCAGAGCCTTGGATTCCAGCCTTGATTATCTCACTAACTCTGTGACCTTAGAAGTCACCCAACCTCTCGGGGTTTCAAGGTTTTATTGTTGTTTGCTTGTAAATGAGAACATTGGAAAACGTGGAGTATATTTAAGCTCTTTCTATCTCTGACATTCTGGAATACTGAAAAATGACACTGAGAATAAAAACGGCCACCAAAATGGACTGAATAGAATTATCTCCCATGCGGAACACTCTAGCTGACCTTGATTTCTAGCTGTGATCCCTCTGTGCTGGTGCCCATGATTACTTTGCAGAGAAGTCCTTGCCAGGCTCTGAGCAGTTCTCAGCCATCTCATACTCCAAGCCCCTTGAATACTGCCCTCAATTTTGCAGTTTCTCCTCATACGTCCTGAAGCCCAGATGACATGTAAACAAACGAACAATAATTCTGCTTTATGATATTGAGGAGCGCATCAATTTTCTGTGATTCCTTGTAGCAGAGTGAGCATACATTATAGAGTTCAAATGTTTTGAAAACAGGCTATGAAGAATTGTTATCTGCTGAAAGAACTGGCCATTTGTCACCTTCCAGTGGCTGAGTGGCTGAGTAAACTCTATGTGGTGTATGCTGTCAGTGCTGGTCTCAGAGAGGTATGGGTATGGGAGAAGGGGGACAGGGAGGGGACTGCCTCTTAACCTCTCAAAGAGAAAAATAATTTAGCTGTTGGAGGCGTGATGGAAAGAAGCTATGAAGATATAAAATAAAAGTAAAGAAAACCTGTAAAAACTTTGGTACAACACAACTCAATCATATCATCTCTACCTACCTGCTGTTCTCATCCAGCCCCAAGAACTTATTTACCGGTATCAACACCATCAAATCTTAGCATCACTTGGTACTCTTGATAAATTTACTACTTTCCTTTAGTAATTTTGTTATTCATTGTTCAGTTATGATTAGTCATGCCTTCTTGGTAACTACAATTGTTTGAAAAATAAAACAAAAATATTCTTCTTTTTCACTTGGCTATTTATCTTTCAGTGGTCTCTACATTTGCAACTGTCTTTGCTTTTTTCCTTTCTCTTTCTCCCTCTCCCCCTTTTTCTCCCTTTCTTTGTCTCTCACCACTGCCTTTTCCCTCATATTTTAAAAGAATTCTTGGAAGAGGTTGCTCAATGATCACATTGTTCCAGATTAGAAGAAAAAAAGGCACTTTAGCAGGCAGGATCAGAACCATGGACAGCACCACACACGCACATATATCTCCCCAGATTCATCATTCTTTAAATTTTTACTGACATTTGGTTGATTTATAATATATTCGTTTCAGGTGTACAGCATAGTGATTCAGTATTTTTACAGATTATGCTTCATTAAAAGTTATTACAAGATAATGGCTGTAATTCCCTGTGCTATACCACATAACCTTGTTGCTTATGTATTTTATACATAGTTTGTACCTCTTAATCCTACACCCCTATCTTGCCCCTCCCTACTTCCTTCTCCTCACTGGCAACCACTAGTTTGTTTTCTATATCTGTGAGTCTGTTTCGTTTTTGGTTTTTTCTTTTTGAAGTATAGTTCATTTACAATGTTTCAGCTGTATAGCAAAGTGATTCGGTTACATATATGTGTACGTATATGTGTGTGTGTGTATATATATATATATGAAGAGAGAGAGATTATTTTTTAGAAAAATTTCCATTATAGGTTATTACAAGGTGTTGAATATAGTTCCCTGTGCTATACAATAGGTCCTCATTGTTTATTTTGTATATATTAATGTATATCCGTTAATCCCAAATTCCCAATTTATCCCTCCCCTGCCTTTCTCCTTTGATAACCATAAGTTTATTTTCTTTGGATGTGAGTCTATTTCTGTTTTGTAAATAAGTTCCTTTGTATCATTTTTTTAGATTCCATATGTAAGTGATATCACGTGATATTTGTATTTCTCTGTCTGACTTACCTCACTTAGTATGGTAATCGCCATCCATGTCACTGCAAATGGCATTATTTCATTCTTTTTTATCACTGAGTAATATTCCATTGTATATATACCACATCTTCTTTATCCATTTTTCTGTCAGTGGTCACCAAGGCTCCTTTCATGTCTTGGCTATTGTAAATCATGCTGCTATGAACATTGGGGTGTATGTATCTGTTTGAATTAGAGTTTTTGTCTTTTCTGGATATATGCCCAGGAGTGGGATTGCTGGATCATATGGTAACTCTGTTTTTAGTTGTTTAAGGAACCTCCATACTGTTCTCCACAATGGCTGCACCAATTTACATTCCCATAAATAGTGTAGGAGTGTTCCTTTTTCTCCACACCCTCTCCAGCATTTATTATTTGTAGACCTTTTAATGATGACCATTCTGACCTATGTGGTTTTGATGTGCAATTTCTGTAATATTTAGTGATGTTGAACATTTTCCATTTGCCCGTTTGCCATCTGTATGTCTTCTTTGGATGAATGTCTACTTAGATCTTCTGCCCATTTTTTGATTAGGTTGTTGTTGTTGTTTTTTATTATTATTGACCTGTATGAGCTGTTTGTATATTTTGGGAATGAATCCCTTGTTGGTTTCATTGTTTGCAGATATTTTCTCCATTCCGTAGGTTGTCTTTTCGGTTCTTTTGTTTGTTTGTTTTTGCGGTACGCGGGCCTCTCACTGCTGTGGCCTCTTCTGTTGTGGAGCACAGGCTCTGGACTCACAGGCTCAGTGGCCATGGCCCATGGGCCCAGCCACTCTGCGGCATGTGGAATCCTCCCGGACCAGGTCACGAACCCGTGTCCTCTGCATTGACAGGAGGACTCTCAACCACTGTGCCACCAGGGAAGCCCTGTCTTTTCATTTTGTTTATGGTTTCCCTTGCTGTGCAAAAGGTTTTAAGTTTACCACCACCAGTCCCTCCCATCAGGAAGCTTGCACAAGAATCTTAGATAGCCTCATCCATCAGAGGGCAGACAGCAGAAACAAGAAGAACTACAATCCTGTAGCCTGTGGAATGAAAACCATATTCACAGAAAGACAGACAAAAAGAAAAGGCAGAGGACTATGTACCAGATGAAGTAACAAGATAAAACCCCAGAAAAACAACAAAATGAAATGGAGATAGGCAACCTTCCAAAAACAGAATTCAGAATAATGATAGAGGAGATGATCCAGGACCTCGGAAAAAGAAAGGAGGCAAAGATCAAGAAGATGCAAGAAATGTTTAACAAAGACCTAGAAGAATTAAAGAACAAACACCTAGAAGATTTAAAGAACAAACAAACAGAGATGACCAATACAATAACTGAAATGAAAAATACACTGGAAAGAATCAACAGCAGAATAACTGGGGCAGAAGAACAGATAAGTGACCTGGAAGACAGAATGGTGGAATTCACAGCCTCAGAATGAATAAAGAAAAAAGAATGAAAAGAAAAGAAGACAGCCTAAGAGACTTTTGGGACAATATTAAATGCACCAACATTCACATTATAGGGGTCCCACAGGAGAAGAGAGAGAGAAAGGACACGAGAAAATAATTGAAGAGATTATAGTCGAAAATTTCCCTGACATGGGAAAGGAAATAGCCACCCAAGTCCAGGAAGTGCAGAGAGTCCCAGGCAGGATAAACCCAAGAAGAAACACACTGAGACACATAGTAATCAAATTGACAAAAATTAAAGGCAAAGAAAAATTATTGAAAGCAACAAAGGAAAAACAAGAAATGACATACAAGGGAGCTCCCATAAGGTTAACAGCTGATTTCTCAGCAGAAACTCTACAATCCAGAAGAGAGTTGCACTATATATTTAAGTGATGAAAGGGAAGAACCTACAACCAAGATTACTCTACCTGGCAAGGATCTCATTCAGATTCGATGGAGAAATCAAAAGCTAAGAGAATTCAGCACCACCAAACCAGCTCTACAACAAATGCTAAAGGAACTTCTCTAACTGAGAAACACAAGAGAAGAAAAGGACCTACAAAAACAAACCCAAAACAATTAAGAAAATGGTAGTAGGAACGTGCATATCGATAATTGCCTTAAATGTGAAAGGGTTAAATGCTCCAACAGAAAGACATAGGCTCGCTGAATGGATAAAAAAACAAGACCCATATATATGCTGTCTACAAGAGACCCACTTCAGACCTAGGGACACATATAGACTGAAAGTAAGGGGATAGAAAAAGATATTCCATGCAAATGGAAATTAAAAGACAGCTGGAGTAGCAATACTCCTATCAGATAAAATAGACTTTATTTTTTATTCTTATTTTATTTATTTATTTATTTTTTTGTGGTACGGGGGCCTCTCACTATTGTGGCCTCTCCCATTGCGGAGCACAGGCTCTGGACGCGCAGGCTCAGCGACCATGGCTCACGGGCCTAGCTGCTCTGCAGCATGTGGGATATTCCCAGACCGGGGCACGAATACATGTCCCCTGCATCGGCAGGCAGACTCTCAACCACTGCACCACCAAGGAAGCCCTAAAATAGACTTTAAAATAAAGAATGTTACAAGAGACAAGGAAGGACAGTATATAATGATCAAGGGATCAATCCAAGAAGAAGACATAACAATTATAAATATATATGCATGCAACATAGGAGCACCTCAATACATAAGGAAAATGTTAACAGCTATAAAAGAGGAAATCGACAGTAGCAAAATAATTGTGGGGGACTTTAACACCTCACTTAACACCAATGGACAGATCATCCAGACAGAAAATAAATAAGGAAACACAAGCGTTAAATGACACAATAAACCAGATAGATTTAACTGATATTTATAGGACATTCCATCCAAAAACAGCAGATTACACTTTCTTCTCATGCGCACATGGAACATTCTCCAGGATAGATCACATCTTGGGTCACAAATCAAGCCTCAGTAAATTTAAGAAAATTAGAATCATATCAAGCATCTTTTCTGACCACAATGCTATGAGATTAGAAATGAAGTACAGGGAAAAAACCATATCCAACAACACATTAAAAGGATCATACACCACAATCAAGTGGGATTTATTCCAGGGACGCAAGCATTCTTCACTATACGCAAATCAATCAGTGTGATACACCATATTAACAAATTGAAGAATAAAAACTATATGATCATCGCAATAGATGCAGAAAAAGCTTTTGACAAAATTCAACAGCCATTTATGATAAACCCTCTCCAGAAAGTGGGCAGAGGGAACATACCTCAACATAATAAAGACCATATTTGACAAACCCACAGCAAACATCATTCTCAATGGTGAAAAACTGAAAGCATTTCCTCTAAGATCAGGAAAAGACAAGGATGTCCACTCTCACCACTGTTATTCAACATAGTTTTGGAAGTCCTAGCCATGGCAATCAGAGAAGAAAAAGAAATAAAAGGAATACAAATTGGAAAAGAAGAAGTAAAAGTGTCACTGTTTGCAGATGACATGATACTATACAGGAAGAATCCTAAAGATGCCACCAGAAAACTACTAGAGCTCATCAATGAGTTTGGTCAAGTTGCAGGATACAAAATTAATGCACAGAAATCTCTTGCATTCCTATACACTAATGATGAAAAATCTGAAAGAGAAATTAAGGAAACACTCCCATTTACCATTGCAACAAAAAGAATAAAATACCTAGGAATAAACCTACCTAGGGAGACAAAAGACCTGTATGCAGAAAACTATAAGACACTATTGAAAGAAATCAAAGATGACACAAACAGATGGAGAGATATACCATGTTCTTGGATTGGAAGAATCAATATTGTGAAAGTGACTATACTACCCAAAGCATTCTACAGATTCAATGCAATCCCTGTCATTATTACCAATGGCATGTTTTACAGAAGAACAAACAAATTTAAAAAGTTTAAAATTTGTATTGAGACACAAAAGACCCCGAATAGCTAAAACAATGTTGAGGGAAAAAAATTGAGCTGGAGGAATCAGACTCCCTGACTTTGGACTATACTACAAAGGTACAGTAATCAAGACAATACGGTACTGGCACAAAAACAGAAATATAGATCAATGGAACAGGATAGAAAGCCCAGAGACAAACCCACGCACCTATGGTCAACTAATCTAGGACAAAGGAGGCAAGGATATACAATGGAGAAAAGACAGTCTCTTCAATAAGTGGTGCTAGGAGAACTGGACAGCTACATGTAAAAAATGAAATTAGAACACTCCATAACACCATACACAAAAAAATAAACTCCAAGTGAATTAGAGACCTAAATGTAAGACAGAACAGTATAAAACTCTTATATGAAAACATAGGAAGATCACTCTTTGACATTAATCATGGCAAGATCTTTTTTGACCCACCTCCTGGAGTAATGGGAATAAAAACAAAAACAAATGGGACCTAATGAAACTTAAAAGCTGTTGCACAGCAAAGGAGAGTATAAACAAGATGAAAAGACAATCCTCAGAATGGGAGAAAATATTTGCCAATGAATCAACAGACAAAGGATTAATCTCCAAAATATATAAACAGCTCATGCAGCTCAATATTAAAAAACAAACAACCCAATCCAAAAATGGGCAGAAGACCTAAATAGACATTACTCCAGAGAAGACATTACAGATGGCCAAAAAGCACATGAAAAGCTTCTCAACATCACTAATTATTAGAGAAATGCAAATCAAAACTACAATGAGGTATCCCCTCACACCAGTTAGAATGGGAGTCATCAGAAAATCTACAAACAACAAATGCTGAAGAGGGTGTGAAGAAAAGGAAACCCTTTTGCACTGTTGGTGGGAATGTAAATTAATACAGCCACTATGGAGAACAGTATGGAGGTTCCTTATAAAACTAAAAATAGAATTACCATATGATCCAGCAATCCCACTACTGGGCATATACCCAGAGAAAACCATAATTCAACAAACACATGCACCACAATGTTCATTGCAGCACTATTTGCAATAGCCAGGTCATGGAAGCAACCTAAATGCCCATCGTCAGACGAATGGATAAAGAAGATGTTGTACATATATACAAGGGAATATTCCTCAGCCATAAAAAGGAACGAAATTGGGTCATTTGTAGAGATATGGATCGACCTAGAGACTGTCATACAGAGTGAAGTAAGTCAGAAAGAGGAAAACAAATATTGTATATTAACACATATATGTGGAATCTAGAAAAATGGTACAGATGAAGCATTTTGCAGGGAAGAAATAGAGACGCAGATGTAGAGAACAAACATATGGACACCAAGGGGGGAAAGCTGGGGGTGGTGGTGGTGTTGGTGGTGGTGGGATGAATTGGGAGATTGGAATTGACATATGTACACTAATATGTATAAAAGAGATAACTAATAAGAGCCTGCTTATAACAAAAATAATAAAATTTAAAAAACCCCTACCCTCTGTCTAATCTCACATTTCCTTCTTAATCTGAATTCAGTCAGTCCTCATGTATGTCATACAGCATATACTTAATAATTAAAAAATAAAAGCTTTTAAATTTAATTAGGTCCCATTTTTAAATTTAAAACATTTAAAATTTATATATAGATATATATTTAATATGTATATTTTAACATCTTTATTGGGGTATAATTGCTTTACAATGGTGTGTTAGTTTCTGCTTTATAACAAAGTGAATCAGCTATACATACACATATATCCCCATATCCCCTCCCTCTTGTGTCTCCCTCCCACCCTCCCTATCCCACCCCTCTAGGTGGTCACAAAACACTGAGCTGATCTCCCTGTGCTATGCAGCTGCTTCCCACTAGCTATCTATTTTATATTTGGTAGTGTGTATATGTCAGTGCTATGCTTTTATTTCCATTACTTTACTCTAGGAGGTGGATCCAGAAAAACTACTGCTGTGATTTATGTAAAATGGTATTCTGCTTATGTTTTCCTCTAAGAATTTTATAGTATCCAGTCCTACATTCAGGTCTTTAATCCATTTTCAGTTTATTTTTGTATGTGGTGTTAGAGAATATTCTAATTTCATTCCTTTACATGTGTCTGTCCAGTTTTCCCAGCTTCAGTTATTGAAGAGACTGCCTTTTCTGCATTGTATATTCTTGCCTCCTCTGTTGTATGTTAATTGACTGTAAGTGCATGGGTTTATTTATGGGCTTTCTATCCTGATGCGTTGATCTATGTGTCTGTTTTTGTGCCAGTATTATACCATTTTGATTACTGTAGCTTTGTAGTATAGTCTGAAGTCAGGGATCTTTTTTACTGTATACATTGGTTTGTTTTATTTTTTAGCTTCCTACAAATAAAAAATGTTGAAATTTTGCAATTTTCAGGAATGTGGATGGACCTAGAGAATGTTATGCTTAGCGAAATAAATGAGACAAAGACAAATACTATATGATATCACTTATATATGGAATGTAAAAGATTTGTCATTCTTTTTAATCAAAATGTGTTTTGGGGGAGGGTTAAATTAGGAGTTTGGGATTAACAGATACACACTACTATATATAAAATAGATAAACAAGGATGTACTGTATAGCACAGGGAGCTATATTCAATATCTTGTAATAACCTATAATGGAAAAGAATCTGCAGAAGAACATATATATAAATGAATATATATGTATTTATATATATAAATGAATCACTTTGCTGTACACCTGAAACTAACATAACATTGTAAATAAAGTATACTTAAATTTAAAAAATGTTAATACAATATACATAAAAAATGCATTTAAGTGTATCATCATAGGGCACGACTGAACTTATAGAAAAAATTTATATATTCATTTAGAAGCTACAGTGCTGAAACTGGACTACTAGGTCCTCCGTTGTTCTAGGAAAGAAAATATTTTATGCTTAGGAGCCTGACAGCCAAAATTTGTGGCAGAAAGTTAATTGTTTCTAGTTTTGAGTAGGGAGGGAGGATGTGACGCTTGATGAGATTGAAAAAGGAAAAAAATTTAGAGTTGATTGTGGATTGTTTTCTCTTACATATTTTCTTTTCTCCTACTTTTGGAACTCTGATTAAGCATGTTATATATATTTTTTCTACCCCCCTTGTGTCTTTGTTTTTGAAATAGCTTTATTGAGATATAGTTCACATACCATTTAATTCACTAAAGTATAGAATTCAGTGGTTTCTTAGTATATCCACAAAATTGTGAAGCCATCACTGAATCAATTTTAGAACTTTTAATCACCGCAGAAGGAAAGTACATGTCCTTTAGCTGTGATCTCTCAACCCACCATTCCAACAGGTATGGTCTGAATTTTTGTTTTCCTCTAAAATTTGTATGTTCAAATCTAATTCTCAATATGATGGTATTTAGAGGTGGGCCCTTTAGGAGGTGAGTAGGTCATGAGGATGGAGAGCCTCATGAATGGGATTAGTGCCATTATGATAAGAGACCAGAGAGCTAACTCTCTGTTTTTCAGCCGTATGAGGATAAAACAAGAAATCAGCAGTCTGTAACCCAGAAGAGGGTCCTTAGACCCCAGTCTTGCTGGCACCCTGATCTCAGACTTCCATCCTCTAGAACTATGAGAAATAAATGTCAATTTATAAGCCATCTAGTCTATGGTACTTTGTTATAGTAGCCTGAACTAAGAAACTGTCCAATCTTAAGCAACCACTCATCTACTTTCTGTCTCTATATATTTGTCTGTTCTGACATTTCTTATAAATAACATTATATAATATGTGGTCTTTTGTGAGTAACTTCTTTAACTTAGCATAATGTCTTCAAGGTTAATCCATGTTGTAGCTTGTATCCATATTTCATTCTTTTTTATGGCTGAATAATATTCTGTTGTATAAATATACCACATTTTGCTTATCTCTTTATCAATTGGTGGACTTTTGGGTTGTTTCCACCTTTTGGCTAGTATAAATAATTCTGCTATAAACATTCATGTACAAGTTTTTGTATGGACACGTGTTTTCAGTTCTCTTAGGTATACAGCTAGTACTAGAATTGCTGAGTAACTCCATGTATAACTTTTTGAGGAACTTCTAGTTTGTTTTCCAAAGTGGCCATGCCATTTTACATTCCTACCAGCAGTGTGTGAGAGTTCCAATTTCTCCACATCCTCACCAGCACTTGTTTTTTCTGACTTTTTGTTTATATCCATTCTACTGGGTTTGAAGTAATATCCCATTCTGGTTTCAGTTTCCATTTCCCTGATACTAGTGATGTTGAGCATCTTTTAAATGTGCTTACTGGCCATTTGTATATCTTCCTTGGGGAAATGTCTATTCAGATTTTTTTTTACCATTTGAAAGTTGTTATCTGTTTTTATTAATGAATGTGTTTTTTAGATTTTAGACACGACTCCATTGTCAGACATGGTTTGGAAATATTTCATACTATTCTATGGTCTGTCTTTCACTTTCTTGATAGTGTCCTTTGAAGCAAAAAGTTTTTAATTTTGATGAAGTCCAATTTATCTATTTTTTCTTTTATTCCTTGGGCTTTTGGTGTCATATCTAAGAATCCATTGCCTAATCCAAGGTAATGAAGATTTCCTGCTATGTTTTCCTCTAAGAGTTTTATAGTGTTGGCTCTTACATTTAGGTCTTTGATCCATTTTGAGTTAATTTTTTTTATATGTTGCTAGGTAAAACTACAACTTCATTCTTATGCATTGGCTCATCCAGTTGTCCCAGCACAATTTGTTGACAATACTATTCTTTGCCCCATTGAATGATCTTAGATCCTTGTTGAAAAATCAACTGACCAAGAATTATGGATTTATTTTCAAATTCTCAGTTCTAATCCATTGATGCACATGTCTATCTTTATGCCAGTACTACAGGGTCTTGATTACTGTAGGTGTGTAGTAAGTTTTGTTAAACTTATTCAAACTGTTTTACTCTTTATGATGCTGTTGTAAATTGAACTGTGTTCTTAATTTCATTTTCAGATTGTTTATTGCTAGTGTATAGAAATACAATAAATTTTTAAATTAGTCTTATATTCTGAAAACTTGCTGCACTCATTTATTCATTCCAATGTATATATATATTTTTTTGTGGTACGTAGGCCTCTCACTGTTGTGGCCTCTCCCGTTGCGGAGCACAGGCTCCGGACGCGCACGCTTAGCGGCCATGGCTCACGGGCCCAGCTGCTCCGCGGCATGTGGGATCTTCCCGGACCAGGGCACGAACCAGTGGCCCCTGCATCGGCAGGCAGACTCTCAATCACTGTGCCACCTGGGAAGCCCCATTCCAATAATTTTTAGTGGACTTCTTAGGATTTTGTACATACAAGATTATGTCATCTGTGAATAGAGATAATTTTATTTCATCCTTTCCAATATGGATGTCATTTATTTATTTCATTTTCTTGCCCAGGCCAGAACATCTGGTAAAATGTTAAATAAAAGTGGCAGAGTGTACATACTTCTGTTGTTCCTTATCTTAGGAGGAAAGCATCCACTTTTAGTACTATTAATATGATGTTAACTGTATGTTTTTTCTAGATACACTTTATCATGCTGAGGAGATTCCCTTCTGTTCCTGGTTTGTTGAGGTTTTTTTTTTTTTTTTTTTTTATCATGAAAGGGTATTGGATTTTGCCAAGGGCTTTTTCTTCATCTATTGAGATAATCATTTTTTTTGAATTCTATTGATATGGTATATAACAGTAATTGATTTTCATATGTTAAATATCCTCCTTATTTCTCTTCCATATTTCCACCTTATTATAGCACTTATATTTTATTATAGTCCGTGTCTCCCCAATAGAATATGAGCCTGATGAAGGTAGATACTGCATCTACAATAGATTCTTGACTTTCAGGAGGGAGATCTTTGTGGATCCTGAAATATCTGAATCCCTCTGCCAAATGCCACTGAGGAAAAAGAGAAAAACAAATTGGATAGAGTTTGTATTCTGGGTAGTCGTGGGGCCCAGTCACTAGACAAGTGTCTTTTTCTTGTATACCAATCTTCAGGCAAGTAATCTGAATTTGTGCTTCAGCAAAACAACAAACCAGGGACCTTCAGGATCACTCTTGATACCATAAACATTCATTGCTACATTCTCTAAGGCCATAGACCACTGGTGTTCATCCCTACAGTACCTGGCATGAAAGTTTGTTCATTTTATTAGGACTGTGTATTCTGTGCTAGGCACTGGGTTAGTTGCTGAGATTATAGAAATGCATAAAATAGGGTTCTTACCTCTAGGAGCTCAGAGTCAGTGGAGGGAAAGAGACAATTAAAATACAGGGTGAAAGTGGTGTGATGGTGCAAGCACCGCAGAAGGGGAGAGAATGAGGCTTCCTATAATAAGTGGGGTGTGAGCTCTCCTCTCACCACCTTCAGTGGCATTTCTGGCCCACTCTCTCCTAGAATAATGTAGGAACCTCCTAACTGACCTCTCTGCTTCTACCTTGCTACCCATGCAGTCCGTTCTCAGTACGCCACCCAGAGTGATCCTTTAAAAGCTTAAGTGGGCTTATGTCTCTCTTCTACTCACAGTTCAGACTGACTGCCTATCTTTCCAGAGTTAAAGACCAAGTTGCCATCTTGGTTCACAAGTTCTGCCTGATCTGACCTTTCACTCTCTCTCTGACCTCTTCTCCTTCTTTTGCTCTTGATAACTCCACTGCATGAACTCTGATCTCCTGCTGGTCTTCCAACATATCAGACTCACTCTGCTCCAGCTTGGGCCCCTTGTATTTGTGGGCTCCTCTTCCAGAATGCTCTTCCCAGATATCATTTCCTCACTTTCTGCAGGCCTCTGATCAAAGCCTTTGGGAGAAAGTCCTACAACTACTCTACAGAAACTGATGGACTCCTTCCCTGCTGCCTTCTCACCTGAACGTGCTTCATTTTTCTCTATACCACTCACTCATTTAGTTGTTTATTGTCTGTATTCCCTAAGTAGAATATAAGTTCCATGAAGTCAGAGATATTTTTGCCCATTTTGTTCATTGTTGTTACTCCCATTGCCTAGCATGCTTCCTGACACATAGTAGGTACTCATTAAATATTTGCTGACCCAGCTATTGTACTGCCATTCCAGAGGGTGAGTGGGAGTGACTTAGTAAGAAGAAATGAGCTGGGATAGGAGGTAGATTGGGTGTTTATTGAATTGAATGATTTGATTTCCCCATGTGTGGGGTTTGGGTTTTGGACTAGAGGGTTGCTGATGCCCACTTTCATCCAATCAACCCTGAAATAGCCCCCCAAAATGGCAATTTTGCAGCTCAGAGTGGACCAAGAGTCTGTGTGAAGGCCACTGACAGCTTTAAGCAATCTGAAGGTGTAGGGGTGCCTGAAGTTTGGTGGCACCAAAACCTATTACCAGGCAGTGAAGATGGTTCCTGAGATCACAGCTGAATTATGGATGCTACCCAGCACTATTTAGGAAGGCACCTGGTTCTCTCATCCCAAGAACAGCCCCTGCACCAAATCACAAAGTTTATAAAAGACGTCCCCAACATAATGTATAAATAATAACTGTTGTTTATTGAGTGCTTCCCTTATGCCTTGCTCAGTAATGTTCTCTCTTATAATCCTGTGAGATAGGTACTGTTGTCACCTTCATTTTATGGATTAAAAAAACAGGTGCTGAAAAAATTCATAACTTGCCTAGGGCCATGGGGCTGGTAAGTGGGTAAGCTAGTAAATTTTAATTCCAGTCTGATGGAGTCTAAAACCCATGTTCTTGGCCATATTGTGTATTCTCCAGATCAGCCACCTGCAACAAATATTTTACCTCTGAGGGCAAGAACACATCCCTCCAGTTTCTGTACTTTTCTGCTTTCAGAAATGAGGTTCGGGATGTTCCAGAAGCTGCAGGTGTGTATTTACCCAACAGCTTTGATAGGACAAGGGCAGAGGACAGTAGAGGCCTGGACACTGCCCTAACTGTATTAGTTATGATTTAATATATAATATTGTCAAAACTCAATTAGGGAAGTCATTAGGAGTGCAAAGGGCAAGGCAGATTAAGAAGGTAATGCTTCTTAGAGTAAATATATTCTTGTCTAGGAAATGTGTTTTCTATAATTATTTTGGGAGTCCAGGCTCCATAAACTTTATTGAAGGGAACCTGATATAGACTGGGGAGAGAGTTTGGAATAGCCCAAGTTCCCTTAGGGAAAGAGCAGGAGGTGTGTATTGAAGTGTGATGGTGAGTTTCTGTAATTCTCCTGCAGAGAATTAGGGGGCTAGACGGGAGGGTGTGAGCTTGAGAAAAAGAAATGCAGACCACAAGTGATTGTAGGTTTTTCAGAGGACTTATAGACATTGTTTGCAGTTCAGATGATAAAAAGATTCTTCCTTTTGGGGGTTGGTGGTTCTTTTCATAGGGAGCTGGTGGGGGGGCTCACCCCACGGAGACTGTTCTTGGGATTCAGGAACCCAGTATTTTCAGAAGAAGTAGTGCTGCAGTTTCTGGTTATATCATGGGCAGTGTTGTGACATCTCTGGATTATGTTAAGGGACAGTGTTGCGACACCCCTGGATTACATCATGGGCAGTGCTGTGAGGCCGCTTGGTTTTCAGCACAGTGTGAAGCATTGTGGAAAGAGTTGTGGCATTTGAAGTTAGAGAAGAACCGCTCATGGGGGACCCAACATATCTGAGCCCTGGTGCAAATCCCTCTGTGTATTATCCTTTGATAACATCTGCCTCCTGGGGTGATCCTTAGAGTCCTGGCCAAGGCTGGAGAGGAACCCTGGGAATACTGAGAAAGCTATGACTTTGTCCAGCTTTCAGGGAGTTGCCTCTAAGCCTCTTTTTAAAAAATTAATTAATTAATTTATTTTTGGCTGCGTTGGGTCTTTGTTGCGGTGCGCGGGCTTCTCATTGCAGTGGCTTCTCTTGTTGCGGAGCACAGGCTCTAGGCGCGCGCGGGCTTCAGTAGTTGTGGCACGCGGGCTCAGTAGTGGTGGCACGTGGGCTCTAGAGTGAAGGCTCAGTAGTTGTGGCGCACGGGCTTAGTTGCTCCGCGGCATGTGGGATCTTCCTGGCCCAGGACTCGAACCCGTGTCCCCTGCATTGGCAGGCGGATTCTCAACCACTGCGCCACCAGGGAAGCCCTAAGCCTCTTTAAGATGAGAAAAATACTCAGGATTGTCATGAGGCTAAAATGAGGTTTTGTAGGCTAGTTTTTGTAGAAAGCCCCGTTGTGTAGGAGATGCCATTGTGCAGGGTATGTTGGGCTCTGTGTATGTATCACAAGCTAATTAGGAGAATAGATTAAGCTGCTTTGGTGTCAAAATAGCTGTGGGGAAAACAACCTTAATAGCAGGATGCAGATGAAAGAAAATGAAATGGTAGAGAAATGAGGAGCATTTAAAAGAAAACAATCAGGCTGGAGGGAATGGAGAGAGGAGGACAAAGCAGAGCATTTAAAATATTAAAGAAGTTGGTATGGGGTGGGATATGCATTTCTGATGAGCACCAGGGGAAGAGAGCCTAGTCCCACATTTCCTCAGCCTCAGTGTTTGTCATGTTCAAAGCCTCAAAGTTCCTAGGGGACAGGAGACAGGAGAAGGGAGGTGGTAAGAAACTTTTGGGGCTCAGCCAGGAAGAGTAGCTTTAGGTGGCTAGGCTGTGCTCTGTTCCCGCTGCGTCTCAGCTCTGCTACTCCCTGTGATTCTGTGCCCAGTTTAACTCTTTCCATTCCTCACAGTGAGATCCCTGGTCCTTCCACCCCCTCAGGGCTTTCATCACCATCCCTTGGTGCACGACTCTCAAATCTGGGTTTCCAGTCCAGGTGGATCTCCTGAGTTCTCCAGCTGCTACCCACCCCATCCTGCATTATCTTACCTCACACATCTAAGATGGACTCACTTCTCTCCCCATGATGCCCATACGTGCTTCTCCTCCAAACTTCCCATCGCAGCAATGGTACTGCCATCCACCCAGTCACCCAAGCCAGAATACTAGGAATCTTTCTTGACTCTCCTCTCTCCCATCAGTCACTGCATTCTGTTGACTCTACCTTCTATATGTACCTCAAGTCAGCTCAGCATTTCTCTTCACCTCACTGCCAGTCTCTTGGTCATCACCTACCTGTACAGCTGCAGTAGCCCAAAGAATTGTTCTGCTCCATTCTCCATCCTCCCCAAACCATTCCCCACATAGCTCCTGCTGTAACAAATCTAATCATGTTACTCTCCTTTCTAAAAACCTTCATCACTCCTTTGCTGTTCTGGATACTTATCGCTGCATAAAAATACTACTCCAAAACTTAGTAGCTTAAGACAACAGTCATTTTATTATATCTCATAAATTGTGGGTCAGGAATTCAGGCAGGGTTCAGCTGGGCAATTCTTCTGTTCCATGGGGCATCAACAGAGGTCATTTGGTCATAATCAGCTGGTAATGGGCTAGTCTAAATCCAAGATGGCTCCACTTACATATATGGCACTTTAGTGGGGAGGACCAAAAGGCTGGGCTTAGATGGGACTGTCAGCTGGAGCACCCACATGTGGCCCCTCCAGCATGGTGGTCTTAGGGTAGTCGGTCTTCTTACACAGCGGTTCATGGTCCAAGAGTGAGAGTTCCAGTGAAGAAGGTTGAAGCTATGTGGTGTTTCATGATTCAGCCTCATAAGTCATATGCCATCATTTCCATAGTACTGTATTGGTTGAAGGAATTACAAACCTGCCGAGATTCAAGGAGGACAGACAAAGACCCTACCTCTCAGAGGGAGGAGTGCAGCCATGTCTTTAGAGGAAGGCCTTGGTGTCATGGCGTGCGTGGCCCTTCATGGGCTGGCTGCTGCTGGCCTCCTCTCTGCTCACCATTCCCTAACTTATTGGATTTTATGCTCCAAGGGTCCAGCCATCCTTAGCAACTTCTAACTCCTTGAGTAGTCTGAGCTCTCTCGCACTGTTGGATTCCTCCCTCTTTTTAGAGTGGCTTTCTTACCCCTTCTTCATCTGACAAACTCCTGTTTCCCTTCAAGTCTCAGCTTAAGTGCTATTTCCTGTAGGAGGCCTTCCATGAATCTGTTAGTCTAGGTTAGGTGGTTTCCCACGTGGCCAAATAAGACTCACCAGTATTGTAATTACAGTCTACATGTCTCACCAAACTGAAAGTCATTAGAACATAAGACTATGTCACATTCATCTTCTTATCTTCAGGATCTAACACAAGACCTGGCAGGTATTAATTGCCCAATATATGTTTATTGAATTCCATAGTTGCTCTGGGTCTCAGTTTCCTCATTTGTAAATTTGGAAAGCAAATAGATTTATCCAATATGCTGTTGTCTCACTCACTTGCTTCCTCAGCATAGAATTGAAAAGGATCCTGAAGCTACAACTGGGCTCAGCCAGAAGGAGGATTGTGATCCATTAGTGATATCTGCCATGGGCACAGCAGAGGGAAGAGGTAGCTTGTATGCTGTGCATTTGACATACCTAGATTAGATCATCTCCAACTTTCAATGTCTGTCCATAGCACTGTCTATATCACATCCACCTAGAATCCTAGACCCAGAGCTTGAAGTTTCCCATGAGATCACTTAGTCCAATATTCTCATTGCATAGATGAGAATACTAACACTCAGAGAGAAAGTGATTCACCTGAAGTCTGAACCTGACTCCAGGGTGAGATCTATTATAATTTACAGTCATGTAAACAGGGCAGGAATTGAGGTTCAGTATCTAACATAGTAGATGTTAACCCCAGCTCAGTATTAATTTCCTCTCTTGTCAATTCTGAAGTTTCAGACAACTTGGCAATAGAACAGACTGGGTTTAAATTCTGAGCACAGTCACTTCCTAGCTGCATGTTCTTGAGAAAACTACTTGACTTTACTAAACTTCAGCTTTCTCTTCTGCAAAATGTGGGTAATAGTAATACCTACCATATAAGTGAGATAATACAGGGAGAGCCCTTTTTAATTGTTTCTGGAACATAGTTAGGACTCAACTGTTAACTATTATTAGTAACAGTTTAGTATCATGACCACCTGTACTATCATCACAAGGCTTTGACCTGGCTTACTGCCTCGAGTAAGCCTCCCTCGAGGCCTGGGCGGCATGGGTCGCAAGGCACAGGGCACATGTCATCTGAATTCTCAGGGCTGACTTGAGACTTGTTAAGGAAAATTTAAAGAGTCCCATTTCCCCCAACCAGAAAGCTTTGCAGCTGAACCCAGTGACAAATTGTGGCTTGCACCTGGGAACTCTCTATCCCACTATCAGAGCAGAGACATTTTCAATCAGGATTTCTATAAGGGAGAAAGGAAAGCTCATCTAACAGGCCAGATGCTTTATCAGATCTAAATATTTTTGTCTTTGGGGAAGAGAAGGAAGAAATGGTCAAAGTCAACAGAAAACAATTGACTTCAGACAAGTTTTACATACATACACACACACACAAGCAAATATATACACATACACACACACACATACACACATATATTTATTTTCCCTACCTATTAGGGGACAGGATCAGAGTTCCCTGGGGTTTGGGAGTTTGTTCCTAAATGTTGAATAGTAATCAATTAAGGTAAGCTGATTATGAAGTTTAAAAAATAAATAATTTGGGAAAAAGATCAATAGAGGGTTATAACTGCAGAGGCTGGCACTGCGGTGAGGACTTGGGGAGCAGCAGGAATGGTTAGGTGTTGATCTAATTTCTGGAGGGCTAATGAGTGAAGCTCTCCAGGCAACAATGGCAAATGCACTTCTAATCATCTCCATATTAAATTTAGCATCAAGGAGAGGGGCACTTCTCTCTCTTCAATTTCACAGGAATGTGATTAACATGGATATAAAAATAAAGTTGAAGGAAACAGAATTCGATTTGAACTACATAGTCTATTTCAGAGTGAAAATTAAGATGTATTTGTAGGGCTTTCGTGGATAAGTTTCCAGGGACTCTAAACTGTGATTAAACCAAGTTCATCTTGTACTTTTCCTCCCTTCCTTTCCCCTTTCCAGGAGCTTTAAGTCTGCTGGTAATGAAGCAAGAGGGAGAAGAAAATAAAGCAGTGGAGTGTGAGGAGGATGCCATGCTGAGAGTGAGGAGGAAAGGTGCTTTAGCAACACTGCAGTGTAAAGGATTTCAGGCTGGTGTAACAGGGGAAGTGAGCCCCTTGGTTGGCGATGCACCCTCTGTCAGCCTGCGAATGGGGCTCTGTGATTTTGGAACAAGCAAGTTGGACACAACCAGAAAGGAGTATCTCTAAATTGTAAATCTGGTGGTCAGAAGTTGGCTTTAGTGCTGACATGTAATAGGCTGCAATTCCATTGATAGTCATCCAGGCTGGGGACAACTCCAAATCCTCTTCTTTCTCTGGTCCCTCTCCCTCACCTTTTGACTAAAATGTTTTGTATTCAGACACAGAGAATTTGAAAAGTTCTATGGGCATCTGCACCTGGAAAGGTCTCTTCTCTCCTAAGATTCTTTCTCAATAATTTGGAGGAATAGTGAAGGAAAATAAAAGGGGGAGAAATAGGGCACCTCTGGCTTTGACAGTGAAAGTGCCTGTAGTTTTCCTGTCTTACATCATGTAAACAGGCTGTGCTTTGTAGCTCTCGCCCTGTGGTATTTGAGATTTATTTTTTATAACAGAGATGCTCTTTTTGGAATATGCTTACAAATTTATCTCCCTCTTTAGGGAGGGGCCTTCTTTGAACATGCTCTTACTTTAGTAAGTAATTTAAGAAATATACTCCCTTGGTCTGGCTAAACATTAGATAACAGTGTAATTCAAGGCATGTATTTAATTGCGAAATTGACCCAGAGCCCCATTTAGCATCATCATCTAGGCCAGACAGGGCCAGGCTGACGTCAGCAGGAGTCTGGCTGACTGAGGAGTTAGGACAGAGCTTGCTTGATTAAGGTGTTTCTTGGGAAATGGAATTAAGCCTAATGATTTCCAGTGGAAGGGACTGCTAATTGGGGAGGCAATGCTGCTTAATTGGGACACTTGCACGTAATTAAAGGCTCCCTCCTGATGGTCTTCTCTGTACTTACGACTCTGGGAGGTTAAGACGATGTGGAGAATATGGGTGTTCTCAGCCCCTGTGCTGCGTCTTGGCCTTGACCCTCTGTCCAAGGCCTCTCAACTAGGCCACTCTTCTACTCTTTGGCAAACAGTGCTTTACGTGAGGCCTTCTATGGACTTTTAGGAGCTTGAGTGAGTTTAGGTCTCTGACGCTAATCTGCTTCTGGGAGTCTAGTGAGCTCCCTGGAGATGGGTGAAAAAGGCAGTGAGGTAACGTGGCAGTGCCCAGGAGGGGCCCTGTGTTTTGATCTTGACACCAGACCCCAGAGACTTCTGTATCAAGTGACTCTGGCTGAATGGGACTTAAGGTTGAAGATGTCACCTTCGGCAGAGATGGGCAGGCCCAGCCCCATGTGGGAAGGGAGCCCTGGTGGAAAATCCTCTGGATTAAGAGTTGGATAAATTGATTTCTAGATCCAAGTCTATTGCCAATAGGCATTGTGACTCACCTCTTTAGGCCTCACTTTTTTCAACTGTGAAGTGGGAATGATTCTATCTAATTATGGACAATAAAAAGATCCTTTCATTCTAGGTGCTGGGTAAGGGACTGGAGAAGGATGAACTTTTAATCTATGTTCTAAGGAACTCAGTCTGGTGAGGTAGACAAACCTGTAAATCAACACTTGCCATTTGGTGTTACAGGTCGTACTAGACAATAGAGGAGCAGACCAGTTATCAGAGAAGAACAGAGAAGGCTTCAGAGGGAGGTAACATTTAACTGAGTGTTTATGAACAGATAAGGCAGAGAGAGAAAGCATCCCAGGCAGAGAGAAGAGCATACGCAAAGGCACAGGCATGCAAACCCTATGGCACACCCAGGAGTTGTCTCTGGTGGTGCATTTCTGTTGAGGGGGAAGGATGTGCATTTTGGAGAAAGAGAAGAGTGAGGGGAATACGAGACAGTGAAGGTCACAGGAGATGGATCACGAAAGGCCATATACATTACTCTAGGGAGATTGGTTGGACTTTTTCTAATAGGCAGTGGATGGTTGTTGAAATGTTCAGTGTGGGAGTGACAGAGTCACAACAGAGTCTGGGGAAAGTCACTCTGATAGAAGTGACTATGGGGGAGCTGGATTGGAGAGGCCAGGTTGGAGGCAGGGAGACTGCTACGATAGTCCAGAAGATGGGTGGCAAGTCCCTGACTTCAGGCAAAGCCAGTGGGAAGTGAGAGGAGAGAACGATTTGAGTTTGTATCATGGGTTGCTTTGTGTGCTGGTATTTACGTTTTTAAGCTTTTGAGAACTCTGCAATCACAGCCCCATTATAGCTCTTGCTTCCCTTTCAGCCAAAGACACCTTGTTCATACTCCTTTACCTGCTCTAACTCTTTGCTCTGCAGAGAGAGGCTCCTGGACCCGACTTTCCAAAGGTGCCTTTGGCAAGGCTTGGGACTCCCCACTCAATGTCCCGAGACAAGAGGAGTGAGATAGGACAAGAATTTGAGGCCTCTGGCTTTCCCGGGGGGCTTAGGAAAGAGAGCTCTGGCAACCCACAGGAACGCAGCCCAGCGCTTGAGTTTCAGTAGGTTTGGAAAAAACACCTGATTGAAAAGCAGCGGAGATGGGGAAGCTCAAAGGTGAGCTGGAGCTGTCGGTAATTGCAGCTTTCACTGTGACAGTCATCTCATGTTCTCTCCTTTCATAGCTGGCAGTTTGGGTAATAGGCACAGTATTCATGCCTCAATGGATAAGGTAGGGGCCCATTTCCAATTTTTTTTTTGAAAAGCTGTTCCCAAGGATTGGGTCACCTTAAAAGCTCTGTATAGGCTGTTGATGCCAGTGCAAACTCTTGGGAATAAAGCTATTACCTTCTAGGCCCCATCAAAAAGCATCTTCAGTATTGAAGCTCTTTGAAGTGTTCAGCTATGATTCTCTATAAAGTGCTTCTTTGAATAGCCCATGTGCAGAGTGTGAGTTAATGGGGATGAGGTAAGCTAGATGGGGGATTTTCTTGCTTTTCCATCTGAAGAAGCAGAGACCTCTCCCTCCCCCTCTTAACTCTTATAGCACTGACTATCGGGACCACCCTTTAGCTGAGAATGCCTTAGAATGAGATTGGAACGTGTGTGTCCATGTGACAGTATTGCTTGGTACATTTTCAGAATTCTCATTCCTAAGTGAAGTTTAGTTCCTTTCAACTTGTTTTATTTCCTTCTGAAGTCCTAAGTTAAAAGAACCCCATTAGGGCTTCCCTGGTGGCGCAGTGGTTGAGAGTCCGCCTGCCGATGCAGGGGATGCGGGTTCGTGCCCCAGTCCGGGAAGATCCCACATGCCACGGAGCGGCTGGGCCCGTGAGTCATGGCCGCTGAGCCTGCGCATCCAGAGCCTGTGCTCCGCAATGGGAAAAAGAACCCCATTAGAGCAGGTGTCTAAAAAGGCCTTTCTTGTTTGGGGAACCACAGGCTGACCTGCCTTTTCTCCCCAGCCCCTTGAGGTCAGGAGCCTGTGTTTCCTGCTGTGGCCTCCGTGTGCCCAGGCAGTGAAGCACCTAGAATTTCTTTAGGACAGGCTCTTCCACTGACCATATGACACTGATTTCACCCATGGTGTGGGAGAGTCAGTCTTATTACCTTGGTATATACTTGCTGGATGAATGAACTTACTTTATTCTGGTAAAGTGTTTTCCAAACGGGAAAAGTAGGGACGGTGCTATAAAGTTTATGCCCAGACATCTTGCCAAAACCACAGAAAGGGCTGTCCTGCTGAAGTAAGTAACTTCCCATTGTGCCTACCCAGTGTGCCATAATCAAGCCTCTGTGGACTTCTGTGGCCTCTTCTTGCTTTGCTGTCCCCTTTGCCGGCTCTGTGTCAGCTGTACTAACCACCTGTCATAGTCCTGCCCCAGGGACACAGCACAGACTGTTCCTCTGACTGGGATGCTCTTTTTCTCCATATCCAGCTAATTCTCACTCATCCTTCAGTTGGCCCTACGGAGGTCTTGTCTGACCCCTAATCTAAATTAGGTTCCCTCTCTTCACTCCACCATCCACCCCCCACTCTCACTTCACAGCCCTTATTAAAATTTGTTGGTCCATGTCTACATGTTGAGATTATTGACTTAGTCTGTCTGCCTAGACTCTAAACTCCCGAGGGCAGGCACCTTGTCTATCTTATTCTCCAGTAAATTCTAGTTTGCAACTCAGTGCCTGGAACATAGTAGGTGCTTAACAAATATCTTTTGAGGACATGAATGACTTTTAGTCTATCATGGCAGCCAATGTGGGCAGAGCTAGAAAGCATTAAGCCACAGTGCAGATGGTCTAGGTCTGGCCCATCTCAGAAACAACGATGGCCACACTGCTTCTAGAACCTTCCTGTGTCTACCCTAGAGGGGCCATTAGAGTGGGGCAAAGAGGCTCGCTCATTTCTGATATTTCTGACTCAGTAGTAGTTCTGCTTTGACTTCTCCCATCTTCTTTGAGTCCTGACAGTGCCCTTGGTGTTTTCCTCTGTTCCTGCAGGGTTGGGTGGTCTGATGGGCTGGGAGCCAGGGTGGGGAAGGAGGAGGGCAGAAATTGTTTGGCCAGATTGGAGGCTGGCAGAACTGTTTCCTTAGCAGGATGTCTGTTGATGAAATACTTGAGTCCGTTGTGAGAGGTTATTAATCTCACTTAAGCCTGATTAGGATGTGATTGGATTTGGGCTGAGACTGTCCAAGTCAAGCCTGGCCCACTTGATAGTCAACAGCAGGCTTGTATCACACAGACTGGCTTTCACATCGGGACAGAAGGAGAGCTTCTGGCACCTCTGGGAAGCAGGGTCCAGATGCAGTGACTATTCAGGACCCCCGCCCCAGGGAGCTTCACAGATTGTAGGGACCTAAGTCTGCTGACTTCTTGGGAAGATGTGACATTCACAATAGGGAGATTATTAGTCATCACAATTATGGGATTATTACCTTGCAAAAAGATACTTTCATCATCTTCCTACTGAGGAGGTATTGGGAGAGGACTTGGTACTCAGTTTTGAGCCAGGAGAGCAAGGTGGCACAAGCAGCTTCCTGGCTCTTACTGAGGGGCAGGTAGATTCCTTAACAGACAGGAGTATTGGCCAGTCCTGGCAGGCTGCTCAGGGCTCCAGCTGTTGAAAATCATGGCTCAGCTGTTGTTATCATAGGGAACAATGAATGAAGTCTTTAGCATGTGAGCCAGACAGGCTGGGCCAACCATGAAACTATGGGTCCAAGCCTGGACTCAGAGATGCAGAGGCCTGGGGAGCCTTTAGCTGCTGAGTGGTAGGAAAATGTTAGCAGTCATACCCCTGCTTTTGTCCATAACATGTGCCTGAATGTACAGGTGAAAGTCAGACGTGATTAGGTGGATGTTGAATGATGGATGTTGAACGATAGACATGTGTTATAAGAGTGTGTCTGTCCTCAGAGAACTGAAAATGTAACAAAATCCTTAAAGCCTCTTACCATTTAAACATACTCTTAAATGGTATGGTCATGTTTTATGTGTGTTATTTTAAAAAATAAAATTTACTTTTATGAGGGTAATATATGCACAGTCATTAAATACTTACAATGGAAAGTAGCAGTCAAATGTCCCCCCTCTCCTTACCTTGTCCCTTTTCAGTTCTCTGTCCCCCAGAGTCAACTGCTTTCCACATCTTTAATATTTCTTTGGGAACTTAACTCTGTATTTATAGATAATATGCTAATACTGCCATTTCTTTCTGTTTATTTATTTACTGAGATAGAGCTGATGTACAGTGTTATATGTTACAGATGTACAACATCGTGATTCACAACTTTTAAAGGTTGTATTCCATTTATAGTCATTATAAAATGTTGGCTATATTCCCTGTGTTGTACAATATGTCCTGTAGCTTATTTATTTTACCATTTCTTAATTTATCCACTTTGGACATTATTGAATTCTAATTTGAGTGGGTTTAGAATGCTTACACACAATCCTCTACTCACCTTCCACTCCTTACCACATTGCCGCTTCCCCATTCCAGTATGATTATGTAGTGTATTTTGCTTGAATTTGAAGTCAGTGGTTACATGATTATGCTTAATTTATGGACAAGCCAAGTTCAGTACTATAGTTGTTTTCTGTTATTTTTGAGGACTTTTTATTTATTTATTTTTTCTAGAGTTAACGTCTCCACCCACCCCCACTTTTACTTGAAGAGTTTTCTTTTTACGTAACCTTTATTTCTTTTTTGTCAGCAACCTCCACACTCCTATCAAAAATTTTTTCTCAGCACACACATAGATATTCTGTCAATTCTGTGATGTTGTTTTCCTCCTAGAGCCCTCCTTCCTGGGAGCTTCCATTGTCCTGCTTCTAAATTGGACTGATTATTCTTTAGGTCTGTGGCAGTGTCACCCAGAGGTACTACAGCTTTCCTGCTTCAGAACCCCTGCTTAAGTTTCGAGTTATTTCAAGTCTGAAAATGAATTTATTTACTCTCACATGAATGATAGTTTAGCTGGTTATGAAATCTCAGGTTAAAAACTCATTTGAAAGTGTTGCTCCATTATGTTCTGCACCCCAGGTTCAATTCTGTCCCTTTGTTTGGTCTCTCTTTCTAGAAAAAAGGAAAGTAGGTGAAAACTCTACTTTTTTTTGTTGTTGTTGTTGTTGTTGTTGTTTTTTTTGCGGTACGCGGGTCTCTCACTGTTGTGGCCTCTCCGGTTGCGGAGCACAGGCTCCGGAAGCGCAGGCTCAGCGGCCATGGCTCCGGACGCGCAGGCTCAGCGGCCATGGCGCACGGGCCCAGCTGCTCCGCGGCATGTGGGATCTTCCCGGACTGGTGCACAAACACGCGTCCCCCGCATCGGCAGGCGGACTCTCAACCACTGCGCCACCAGGGAAGCCCGAAAACTCTACTTTTGAGGTAAATTCTTTATCTTTGTTTACCAGGCCTTCCATTGAATTTTTTATTTCTGCTATTTTATTTTTAATTTTAGATTTCTCTTTTTCAATTCGGTACACTTAACAAAGAGAATCCTATTTTTTTCTTGGATGCATTATCCATTTTTAATTAAGATTTTGACAATTATTTCTCTTGATTACCTCAGTTTACCTGTTTTTACTTTTTTGTTTGTTTTGATCTATCTTTCGTATCAGAAGAATTCCTCAGATGTTAGATGATCTTTGGTTGGCTGTTAATGTTTCACAATAGAGTCCTAAAAAGCTGTTTGCTGTGTGTGTGTGTGTGTGTGTGTGTGTGTGTGATTGGTCAAGTAGTATACTTCACTGCAGTGATATGTAGGAATCTGGCTATCTTTTCTCTGAATATGAATCCTCTAGTCTCCAGCCTGGGAGGAGAATGGCCTGTTTCCAGATTTCTGGGAATAGAGAGGAGGAATTAAGACGGCAGACTTTAAGTTAACCTATGTTATATCTCTAATATGCCTGATGTTCTTGAGTCCAGAGCCTGTCTGGATGGAATGGATTTCTGCAGAGAATAAACCTTTGGGAATAGGGTCGGTGGCGCTAGTCACCTGGTTGTTTGGGGCTGTGGAGGCAAAATAATTCTGTGTTCACTTTCCACGAGTCCTCCTTCTTTCAGCTTTGTGTCTCACGCTCCTCACCCACTGCCTTTGACGGCACCTAGAACCTTAAGTCCTCAGTCTTTCTGAGGTCTGTGTTGGGGTGGATGAGGGAAGAAGGGATTACTTTGTATATCACAGATATCTCTATTCTGTGGGCACATTGGTGGTGGTTTTTTTCGCCTAGTGGTTTACCAACCCTGCATCCACTTTCTGTCTTCCCAAAATCTGTGGAAAATGTTTATTCCCTGCTATCTTCTTTCTCATTCTCCTTTCCCTTGGTAGTTATACTTAAAAAATTACTTTGCTATGATTTTAATGAGTTTTTCAGAGGGAGAAGACATAAGTGCTTGTTGTCAATTGGTCATATTTAACTGCAAGTCTTACATGTTCATGTTTTTGTTCTTTTTCAAAATTGAATACGTGGTGGATTGGCTTAAGCCCATTGAGTACTATTGGGACTAAAGATGTACTACTCTGGGCTCACAAAATAGTTCTCCTCTTTTTCTAAATTGTACAGAGTTTATGTGCTTTTTTCCCTCTAGTTATAGGCCTTTGTTTTTTTCTCCCATAAGCTAATATCAAAGTATTTGTAAAAATAAGGAACTACACACAAATGTAGTAAAGCTAACAAAACTGGACTGTTGTTAGGGAGCAAGGCCACCCAGTAATAGTTTGAAGCGTTTGTCCTTTAGTTAGGAAAGTCCAGCTTTGGGGTGTAAGGAGAGTCTAGCGATAACAGTATCTAAGGTACAAAAGTCACAGACATGGACAATAAGGGCTGTTGGTAGATACAAGAGTTTTCAAAAAATGAGGTTGGCACTGTGCTTCTCACCAACTGCCTTCCCTTCCAGTGTGTCTGTAGGATTCTATCAGCCACACTGACGGGAGCTCTTTTCATCCTTCAGCACTCAGCCTGGGTAGCTCCTCCACTGGGAAACCTTCCTTTTTCTGTCCTGGGCAGGGTTAATTCCTTCTTATACAATCAGCCCTTGAACAGCAAGGGTCTGAACTGTGCAGGGTCCCTTACACAGATTTTTTTTTTGATAGTAAATACTAGGGTACTATGTGATCCATGGTCGGGTGAATCTGCGGATGCAGAACCGCAGATGCGGAGGCACCCTGTATACGGGGCACTGTGTGTAAAGAGGGTGGACTATACATTTTACCTGGATTTTACATTGTGTGGAGGGTTGGTGCTCCTGACCCTGCATTGTTCAAGGGTCAATTGTACACTTTGATCGTGTTTTATTTTTCAAACCCCTTATGTGGTAGTTTCTAAATTCTCTTCTGTGACCTGTAGGTCTCTTCTGGACTCTAAGGTCCGTGGACAATACTCAGTACATGGATGAACTGGTCACATTCTCTGGCCACTGGGTCAGGCTCAAGGGCTTGCCTGCAGGGGGTCAACATTCCTAGCATGGGATTCAGGTTTTGGCATTAATGCCATTGTTGCATGTTTGTGCTGAGGCATTTCCCTGCCCTCCCACCCCAGCTGCCGCTTTGTTATGGCAGCAAGGCCAAGTGTGGCAGCATCACAGGGACCAGCATTCTTCCAGTGCTTCCTCCCCCTTCCTTCTCACTATAACATGTGTCCTACCCTTGCCTCTCCCACTGAGCTGTGAGTTCCTTAAGGGACCCTATCTGATTCATCACCACAGCCTAGCGCTCTTCTGGCAAGGAGCTCAGTGCCTGAAACATAGTAGGCGCTTAGCCATTGTTTGTAGAATGAATTGTAAATAATTATGCCTGAAAATTTCATAGTGCCTATATGAAAAACCCGAATGAAATTTTTGGCCAACCCAATAACTTACAAGTACCTCTATGCTTTAGCCATTTACTAGAAACAAACAAGTGAACATTGAGAAGCTTGCAAATCATAAGTCTTAAGGAATTCATGGATGGCCTTATTGAACTTGTGAGCCTCTTAAGATTGGATGCAAAATCTTAGGTGTATTTGGTATATGTGCCTTTTTCTGGAGATGAGTTTTCATAGCTTTATCTTTACAAGGTTAAGAACCACCAGAGAAAATGAGGCTTGGAGCTATGCACAAATACATCTGAAAAAAATATATATAAAGTGTTCTATCAGTGTAAGGAATTATTTTTTCTGTAGGTGACTCCTGCTTTCAAATAGCCATCCTTTCTTGGAAAAACCGTAGTGTTTGGGTCTATGGACCCAAAGTATCTTTGGGTCTATGGTTACCGGAAACTAACTCTAGGATCTTAGATTCAGAGTCTCTGAGCCTAGTGCATGTGAAGCTCCAGGTGACTCAAGGAGATTTTTAGGTTAATAACTAACTGGATTGGATAGAGCATTTTGTTTCACAAACGTGAACATAATTTGTTATTGTTTACTTTTAAATTACAAATGATTATTCAGTAGTTTTTTTCCTTCCTTTAAAACAGGCTCTTGAAAACATTGCTTTAATGAAACATAAAACTTAAAAGCAGCTGTGGTGTTGGTATGTAATGATTGAAGTATAACTGAGTTGTAATTATTCCCAATTAGGCATTTGGAATGCCAAAGTAGGGACTCCAATCAACTTAACCCAGGCAAGGGAGAATCAGGCCTGAGCCAGGGACAGGGTGCAGGGTAGGAAGGGGTTGACTTGGGGACCCTCTGGGATGGGACACCTCGGGATTGATTCCCCTTGTGTGGTGGGATGGAAGAGGCATGATCTCAACCTTCCCAGTCTCTGGAAGGAAAGAAACCTCTGCCAAGGGGAAGACGTTTCTGAATAATATTTCCCTGAAGACTTCTGAGTCTTATCTACTTGAGAACAGACAGATACCCTGGCAGAACCTCCTCCCCTTAGGAAAATGTAACTCACTTGAGGGCATACCAGGGGCCAATATCCCCTTCCCCTATTGCCCACAGAGGCCCCGTGACCTGGTGCAATTTCCAGGCTGCCAGCCCTCCTACTCCCATAATTTTGTGCTACCTTACTCACAGCCACCTTCCCCATGGCCCCACTAGAAACCATTATGATCACCACCTTCTTTTTTTCACAGTTAACATGACCAAGATTCCATGACCCCATGACCCTACTTTTAGCTTATGAATGAACTCAAGCTATGACCCGATGTCATGGGCCTAACGTGGAGAGCAGGGTGTTAACGTCTGAATCGTCTGGTTTATTGGCCTGGTCCTCCTGAGGTATTATTTCCCCTTGAGCCTTCTCCTGCAGTTGGGTGATACTGGTGCCTAGACGGGATGGGAGTAGAAGGCATATCTGAGAAATGACATACCTGGGAGACCTGTTAGTTAGTGACACAGGCACCTGTGGCAGAGCCATGGTGATATGTGGCTGGAAAGGTCCCGTACTACCAGGTCACAGCAGTGGACTTTGACACTGGGGTTTTATCTACCAGTATAGGCTAGTATGGGCTCACTGGAGGATTTTGAATGAAGAAGAGATCTGGCCAGAATTGGGCTTTGGAAGATTTGTCAGGTATCCTATTTGTGGGGGGGTCAATAGGTGGGGAGAACCTGGAAGCAGAAAGATGTATGGAGACCACTTCTGCAGTCCAGGGGAAGGTGGGGATGAACTGGGAGCAGGTTGGCTGTGGGCCACTGGAATGGTGGGGTTAAGAAGTGGAGTGTGGGAAGTGGCAAGAGAGGAGACCAGGTGCCTAGCAGGATGGTATGGTGTGGGGGGCTGGGAGGAGGGGGCTGTCAGCCATGTTGGGGTTAGGATATTTTGAACTTAGTTAATTGGAAGCATTAAGAGAGAGAGGAGGAAGTGAGACTGGGTGAGAGGAGGGAGAACATGAGTTTGGGATAAGTCATTATCTGAGAATGTCCATTTGCAAGTGTCCAGCTGGCATTACCAGTATGGGGTCTGGGTTGGGGCATCCGTGGTGAGAGGGCAGAGTGGAAATATAAGAGGACTGGGGACCAAGTCCCTGGGGGATGCTTTGTGAACCCAGGGCCGGAAAAGGGCCAGTGGGAAACGGCCCTGCTATGTGACCTAATGGCTTTCTTTGGATCTTCATCCTTATGGACCAACAACAGCTGTGAGTTGGGCCTGTGGACTTAGTGTGACTCTTATCTATCAGACCACGACAGGGAGCTCTGTGCTGGTTAGCAGGCTCTGACCTTGGAACTGGGCAGATCTGAGTTCTCATCCCACCTGTACCACTTCTAGCTGTACAATACTGGCTAATTTATTTAACATTCTGAACATCAGTTTCCTTATCTGTAAAATGGGATCATAATAGGACCTTCCTCACAGGTTCATGTAGCAAATATTTCCTGAGCGCTTTTTGTGTGCTGAGCACCATGGGTTTACAGGGATGACATGTGACATAGTCCCTGCCCTCAAACCACTCACCACCTAAAGGGAGACAGACAGAATACCAAGTACAGTAGCACGTGGTGGGTGCTACAGAGACCGGGCCAGGGAGTTTTAGAAGCTCATGAGAGGGTCACCTAGACATGTGTGTGCATGTGTGTGTGTGTGTGTATGTGTGTGCGCGTGTGTGTGTGTGTGTGTGTCCGTCTGGAGGGGCTGTTTCAGATGAACTTGAAGACTGAGCAGGAGTGAGTCCAGGGCTTTTCAACCCCTGGCTAAGAGTGAGAATCATCTGGGAGTCAGGGCCCCACCGTGACCAATTACATCAGATTCTGGGGGACTGGGGGCCAAGCACTGGCATATTTTTAAGGCATCCTATGTGAATCTAATGGGCAGCCCGAGACTGGAAACAACTGAATTAGCAAAAGAAAGGGCGAATAGGGAAGAGAAAGGGAATTCCACCAGAAAGAGCTGTGTGTATGAAATCTCAGAGGGACAAGAGGGAGAGATGACTCAAATCGACTACAAAATCGGTTTTGTATATTGTTTTACAAACCGGGGTTCATGATTTGTTAGTGGGTCATGAGGTCAATTTAGTGTGTCATGACCAGCTTCAAAAGCAAATAGAATGATCTGGAATCAAAAACATCAGGGCTTGTATATGGTAAGGATCAGTGTTTCTTGAAACCTGTGTCTCACGAGCCTGTGTGGGTATGTGCACTGGGTCTCCCGCAAAACCTACTCCTTGCTGTGAGCACAGTCCCAGGTTTGTGGGAAATGCTGGCTGAGCTGGGCTGAGTGTAGGACTGGGTGGTGGGAGAGAGGCTGGATGGACTGTGAAAGGTGCTTGGGCTCTATCCCTAGGGCAGTGGCAACCTCTGAAAGGTTGTAAACAGAGAGCAGCAAGGTCACAGCTGGGCCTTCGGTCTGGGCAGTGTGACGTGGGAGGTGAGGCTGCCGCTGTGGTGATGCTCCACGTGAGAGGTGGTCAGCAGCTGGGGAAGGAGCGGAGGGGCTGGGAGATGGGGGAGAACCCCAGGGCCGCACTGATGGCCTCTGCCCTGGCCTTTTCTCTTACTTGCTCCTTCTGGGGCAGGTCCGTGATCTCTAGCGTAGGTGCAAACTGCCCCTGCTTGGCCCAGTCATAGGGCTGATCAAGGACCATCTGTCCACCCTTGATGTTTCCATCTGGGGAGCTCAGCGTCCCTTCAGTGATCCGAATAGGGGAGAGAGAAGCCTCTGGAATCTTCTTTAAACTGAGGCACTGTTTCCCCAGATGTAGAAATAGCAGAACAGAGGTAACTGACGCTTTGAGGCAAAATTTCCTTTGAGCTGGCGTCAAACATAAATGTTGGGCCCAAAGGGGATGTTCAGAAAGTTCTGGGTTGGAAAGTACTCCATTTTATCTCGTTGAAGGATGGGTGCTCTGTAGGTCTTCTCTCTGAACAGGATTTGTGGGGTCTTAGTGGTGCTGGGGGCTCAGGGCAGGAGTAGGAGCCTTGCCCTCACATTTCCCTCCGGGGCTGGCACTGCCGGTAGAAAGATGAGTAGCAGGTGGGTCTGTTCCCGGAGCAGGTGTGCATGGTAAACCGGGCCACGGTGCAGCCCCTCCTCCCACGCTCCTGCTTCCGCGACTGGCCTTCCCTCTCTTCCTGCTGGACTCACTCCTGCCTTAGGCCTTTTGTGTCTGCTCTTGCCCCTGCTTGGAACACTCATCCCGGATCTTCACAAAGTCTCTGCTCAAATGTCACCCTTCCTGCAGGTGACCATCTAGACGCTTGCTCTTCCAACATTTTAAAATTCTTTCTTGCTTTACTTCTCTTTATTTGCCCGGCTCCCTACCTGAAATGGTTCATTTGTCAGTTTTGGGTGGTCTTCTTCCCTATCTAGAGGGCAAACCTCATGAAGGGCGGGGGCTGTGTCTGTCCATGTCTCCCTGGATCCTGCTGTATGTCTTGTGGCAGAGCAGTTGCAGGGTGTGTGGCAAGTGGCAACGGGTGCAGATTGAATACTTCTTCAGTGGATGAGAGGAACAGGTAGGCCTCACTGATGGATTGACTCATTCATTCATTGTTTTTTACTCTTGTTCTTTGTGAATTTTCCTATTTATTTGCATGTTATGGGGAAATTATATACATATGTTTATTGGGGTATAGTTGATTTACAGTATTATATGTTTCATATGTACAATAGTGTGATTCGTAATTTCTCAAGGTTATATTTCATCTATAGTTATTATAAAATATTGGCAATATTCCCTGTGCTGTACAATCTATACTTGTAGCTTATTTATTGTATACATAGTAATTTGTACCTTTTAATCCTCTACCCCTATCTTGCCCCCCTCCGCTTCCCTCTCCCCACTGGTGACCACTAGTTTGTTTTCTATGTCTGAGTCTGTTTCTATTTTATGTTCATTTGTTTGTTTTATTTTTTAGATTCCACATACGTGATATCATACAGTATTTGTCTTTGTCTGACTTATTTTACTTAGCATAATATCCTCCAAGTTCATCCATACTGCTGCAAATGACAGAACTTCACTCATTTTATGGCTGAGTAGTATTCCATTGTGTGCGTATATATATATATATATATATATATACACACACCACTCTTCTTGATAATTATCTTCTTGATAATTAAACCAAAATTATTTATTAGGTAATACATAAATTAGGTAAAATACTTAGCATGGTGTTGGGAATACAGGTAGTGTTTAATAAATTGTGGAAATTTTTATAATTCTTATTATAATCATCTAGCAAGTTTTGATCATACAGAAAAGAATACTTAGGCAAATTTTTATTCTCTCCAAGTGGTAAGAGTATATGTGCTAGTTTTTTGAACATATTTTCTTAATGGAATAAACACAAAACATATATCTGAGACTACTTATAGTGTATAGATATAAACATATTTTCAGTTCAGTTAACAGGTCAAAATACATCCAAATTGGGAAGCACACAGAATTGCTGATTACGTGAAAAATCTAAAAATTACCCCTTGAATACGTTGGCTAACTTATCAGTCTCTTTATGGCATTCTTTATTTTTTTTTTAACATCTTTATTGGGGTATAATTGCTTTACAATGGTGTGTTAGTTTCTGCTTTATAACAAAGTGAATCAGCTATACATATACATATATCTCCATATCTCCTCCCACTGCGTCTCCCTCCCACCCTCCCTATCGTTCCCCCCAGGTGGTCACAAAGCACTGAGTTGATCTCCCTGTGCTATGCAGCTGCTTCCTTTCTTCTTTATCCATTCAACTGTTGATGGACACCTAGGTTGCTTCCATGTCTTGGCTATTGTAAATAGTGCTGCTGTGAACATTGGGGTACATGTATCTTTTCCAACTAGTGTTTTTGGTTTTTCCGAATATAAGCCCAGGAGTGGAATTGCTGGATCATATGATAGCTTTATTTTTAGTTTTTAAAGGAACCTCCATATTGTTTTCCATAGTGGCTGCACCAATTTACATTCCCACTGAAAGTGTATGAGGGTTTCCTTTTCTCCACACCATCTCCAGCATTTGTTATCTGTGGACATCCATTCATTCTCCATTCAACCATGTGCCAGGCATGCTTCTTGCTGGTGAAGGGGGTTTGGGGAAACTGCAGCTTTTGTGGCGGGACAGCCACTTGCAGTGTGACATGGCACGGTTTTGCACCCCGGTGTCTTCCCTGAGATCAGAACTCTCTGCTCAGAAGGTGCCCTACTTCCTTGGGGGCCTCCAGGTGGCCTTTAATGGTTTGTCCCGGGGGACAGAAAATAGGGTTCTGGGTACCTACTGAGACCAGTAGAGAAATTATATACAAATAGGCACTGTGGTTCCATAAGCGAACCTATTCCGCTGGTCCCAGACTTGGGGCACACTCATGCCCTATGCTCTGCTCCTAGAGCCTGTGCTGCAACTTCCTCCCACACGTTCTCAATCCCTCCCTCCACTGCATTGAGGATGAAAACCTACACTTCATTTCTCGTGTCTCTGTCATTCGCTCAATTAGATTTGAGGCCAGTGGGACTCTCTGGTCACAAACTCAGATGTGTAACATGTTTCATTTCTGTAAATCTGAGTCCTCATCCTACCAGGTGGTAGAAACTCAGCCTCGGTCATTCCTGGGTCCTGCCTCTCCTCTGGGGAGTGCCAGGGTGCCAGGTCTTGGGCAGCCAAAGGGTTGGGAAAGCCCTGGCCCTTGGCCACTGAGATGCCCATCCTCCCAGCCACATGGTCCTCCAGGCCTGGGCTTCTGCTGTTTATTTGCCACCCTTGGAGCCCCTAAATCTCATGTCCAGAATGCCTTCTGCATAAGAGTGGCCATTCCGGCATCTATCCAGGTTTTTATAAAGAGAAGTAGGAGGCCCTATTCTGCCTTGAGGGACCAGCCTGTTTAGCTGCCAGTCACAAAGATCCACATGTAGAAAAGATAATTAATAATTCAAGGAAGCAGACCAAGTGTTAAAAAGACCAAAGACTCCAGCAGTTGGGAGGAAAGTGAGAGTGGGGAAGGTTGAAGAGATGGTGGAGGGCTCCCTGGAGGAGACAATGGTGAACCTGAACCTGGAAGGCAGGCTAACTTGAGAGTTTGCTTTGGGGAGAAATTATTTCCCATACCCGTGCAATGCCCAGCCGACCAACTCCACAGCCGGAGTGAGGTGAATTTACTGGAAGAAAGAGCCAACTTGAACTATTGAACTCTGAAGGACTTGCAAAAGTGTGATTGGCGATTTCTGCATCAGTATTCTCCTCCCGGTGCCAGCCAGACCTGATAAAGTTGGGACTGAGAGGCTGCTGCCCGGGATGGAATTGCTTCTGTTTAATATAGTGTGTGGCTTTGAAATGTAATGTGATAAGTTCGCCTGTCACATGCCTGAGAAGTTCCTCAGCTGTCGCTCCCAGCTCTGCTCCTGCTGCAAAGGGGCCACATTAGAATCCAACCCCAGAGCAAACGAATCTGGAGTTCACTGAGACAGCAGGTGCTTTTCATAGCTTTCAATGGGTTTTGAGTGGTACACAGAGCTGACAAAACACCTCTCAAGGCAATGGCTTCGCTGGACACAGTGTTTTGTAATGGATTAAATTACATTTAAATGATGGCACTTTGAGTATTTTTCACATTCTGTACCCTCTGTCTTCCTTTTTACTTTCTATAGGGAAAGCTCACATGTGAATTAAAATCACCTAGGAAAGTCTAGGCACAAATATGAAAACGTTTGGCTGCTGGGTGAAAGGAATTTATGTCCGCTTTTTCTTTGTTGCAGAAACTTGCTTTTAGTTTTGGCAGAGGTTGTTCTTCCAGACCTCAGAAGATGTCCTTCTCGGTGCTTCCTCCCTCTTTCTTTTGCTGTCCCCGTGTCCCTCCATTCTGCCCCCACCTCTGAGTCTTGTGGTCTTGGGAACAGGACCATCATCTACAAAGCAGGAGGTCAAACTTCAGTGCCCACAATGCCCAGAGGGTAAATAAATGAGTGATACAGGCTGGGGGCCCTGGGATGAGCTGGAGGGGTCATGCCTGTCCAGAACGACAGAGAGTACTGTGCCACTGATGCTGGCCACAGGAATGCAGTCCCCAGGTGGCCAGGCCTCCAGAGTTGATTTTAGAATGCAGGCAGCTAAGAAACAACACCACTATTTAGACTGAACAAAACCCACTAGATTCAGCTCAGAGGTTACCTGTTTGCAGCCTCTGCCGTTGATGTGTTGGGCTCTCCCGGCCCATGGTGAGCTGGGGTTGTCTCCTTGCGTAAGGGAATTCTCTCTGCTAGCAGACCTGTTTGGACCAGAAGCTGTCGCTTCTGGAAGAGTCTTTGTTTGAAAGAGTGACCTCGTCTTGTAGAGGGAAGAGCCTCGGCCAGAGAGGCATAGGATCTGTCCTTTAGTTCATGCTCTGTAACTGCTGGGGCTGAGTGACTTTGAGCAAGTCACTCACACCGCATGGGTCTCAGTGCCTCTATTCTTTCAAATAAGGAAAATTATATCTGAATTACCTACTGGGTTTCTTGTGAGACAAAAAGGACAACATCAGTAATGTGATTTGAAAAGTGTAAATGCCAATTGCTGTTCTTATTTTGTGTGGCCAGCATGTGATATGAAGGAATCGTGAACTTGAAAAGGACAGTGTTCCAGGTCTATGCAGGTTCCAGCCTGGTTCTTAGTCCTGATTTAAACCCAAGGGAAGTGAGCCTGGGGCATTCTGTCTACATCTATCAGCATGTTTTTTTTCGAACCCGGCACAGACCATGGACGGAAGGGCAGAGATGAGGCAGGTAGGAGTCAGAGCCTGGGAACAGAAGATCCTTCACACCCCACTGTTACGGCTCAGAGCATTCTTGAAAAATTGCACGTTCCCCAGTTTGTTTAAATAGGATATTTAAAAACAGAAACGTTACCCAGGATAGTGTTTCCCAAACTGGTATTCTATGGCACACTATTCTCTCTAGGATATTGAAAGGAATGAGAAAAGGATTTCACACTCAGGTAAATTGGGAAACATTGGATTAAAGTTGAATGGGTTTCTTTCTTGCAGGACCCCTCAGAGTTTTAAAAATAACATGCTGACGTGTATTGTGAGGTGAGAGCACTCTGTGGCTCAAACCGTTGTTTATTGAGCACGTGGTGTCATTTCCTTACGACTCAGTTTAGGTAAAGGCACACCTAGGGCAGCCGATCATTTCCTCACTCTGCAGACTTCCGTTGTGCGCCACCCGAGTGCCAGGCACAGGGGACAAAATGGCGAGTGGAAGCAGACCTAGGCTTGCCCCTGCCCTCAGGATGTTGACGGTCTAGTGAGGGGAAATGGCATTAATCAAGAAAGCACACCCTGGATGTGAAATGACAACAGGAGAAAGTGAGCGCAGGAGAGGGTTGTGGTGCCCTCCGGGGCTTTGCCCATCTTCGTGGCTGAGGGAGCTGTGAAGGATGCAGAGGCACCAGCCAAGCCAAGAGGCCCTGAGCCAGGTGTGGGCACTTCCTAGAGGTGCGGAGAAGCCAGTGTGGCCAGAGCTCTGGGGGTGAGGGCTTGTGAGGGTCTGATGGAGTGGGGTGGGGTTGGGGGGGAGGTACTAAAGCTTCCCTCCCGCCGTGACTTGGTGCAGCTATTGCCCGGCTGGGCCGGGAAGGCAGTATCAGCACAAGGCGAACTCCGGATCCCGCCCCAGGTGCAGGGGCCTCTGTGGGCTGGGCACACAGAATAACAAATACACGATGGCTGCCTGGGGCCGTTCTGAGTTTCTCGCTGCTGTGTCTGGTGCCTTGACCTGTGGGTGCAGTCAGCTTTCCATGCAGTCGGAATGTTTCCCCGGGAAGGATGCAGCTGCCTGCTGGGAAACTTGTGCTGGGGCCTCCGACTGGTGACTCACTTCACAGTTAAGGTCTTCTTGCTCCCGTTTGCTCTGGAATCAAGAATTTTGTTGATTGCGCCTCCCTGGGGACTAATATTCTCCTGAATTTCATGTTACTTGGAGCGCAAAGCAGCAGAGCATCAGCTAGCAAATAGCAATGCCCTCTGTGTGTTCAAAGTTTACTGAGTGAAGATTTATTGAGTGTTGTTTGGGACACGGGAGGTAGAGGGGATGAGCAAGGCCGTTGGGATCCCTGCTCCACTGGGCTCTCCTTTGGTGGGGAAGGGGGTAGGTTGGGGTGAAACAAGGCTGGTGAGACTGAGGACTGTGGGAGGACCTGACCTCTTCCAGCAGCTTCAGGGAAGGCTTGGCGGGCAGCGCTGGCTAAAGGGAGACCTGGAGATGGATGTGCCAGCAGGGGTGAGGTCAGGGAGAAGAGAACAGGAGAACAGTTGTAGTTCTAGAGCAAGGAGACTATGGCTCAGGTGTGTGGCTGGAGCTCGTGTGCAGGGTTGGCCAGGGCACTGAGATTTCTACTTTTGCTTGGTCTCCTGAAGATGCTTCCCTGAACTTCGTTGGGGGTCCTGAGAGTCTTGGTCACAATCATCTAATGCAATTGTATTTTTTCTTCTGAGCATATCAGGTCCCAGACACACCAAACCAGGCTATGTTTCTCAGCTACTGCCTGTATGAGGGGTTTGCCACAGTTGTGATGTCAGAGGTCGCAGGAAGTAATCATTGCAAACTCCTGGAGCATGCTTCCCTCTGAGAAGCCTTTGTATGGGTGCTCTGAGCCCAGCACCAAAGAACTGACAGAACTGCAGTGACAAGGGACAGCTTTTTTCATTGAACGAGAGGGATGGGGCTGGTGGGAATATATCAGCTGCAGTGACCTTTCACGGTAGGCAGAGATATGCCAGTGTGGAAACAATTATCTCAAGTGCCCATGGGTACCAGCTTCCTGTTGGTAACATGTGGTGCTAATTATCTTGAAGTATTCAGGGCAGATGTTGGTGCTTGGAATTAACTGGCCAGCAGAAGGGCTGAGCCTGGCTCAGGACCAGGAGCCAAGGTGGGGAAGCTCCACCTTCTTACATCCCCCTTTCACGACTACAGACGTGCTTCCTCTCCCCCTCCAGACGCTGTGCTTTATTGCAGTCTCTTAACCTTTTCAGCGAACCAAAAATGTGATTGACTGACCAGTCACCTGCTCTCTGCTGATAGCCTTTTAGACCTGCAGGGGAGGAACAGGATGGCCAGTTAATCAAAATATTCTGTGTGGAAAAGGTCGGCATGGTGGGGCTCCTACTATATATTTTCCCAGAATGAGAGCTATTAACATTCTGCCGTCTCCTTCCTTTCAGTATTGCCCAAGTTGAACTATGTGGTCTGGAAATTGCAGCAATGCTGTGCGTCCTCAATGGAAGCGATTTTAATGAAAGAGAGTGATGGTGCCACATCTGATGACATTTTCCCTGTTTCCTATTGAACCACTTTTCTCTGGAAAGGTGGGCAGCGACCCTGCTGCTAGCTCCTCAGCTCTGTTCTCTGCCTTCTCTTCATTTACACAGCTCACTACGCGTGCAAGCGCTTGTGACCATGGTAATTAACCTTCACCTGGGGCTGCTTCATGTCAGGCTCTGTGCCAAGCATTTCACCTCATTTAATCCCCTCGCAACTCAATGAGGTTTATTACACCCCTTTAACAGACAGGGAAGCTGAAGCCCAGAAAGGTTAAGCCACATCCCCACGTGACCCAGCTGGTCAGTGGGATCCCAGGACTTAAACACAGGGAGTTTGACTCCAGAGTCACCTTTGTTTCAGCCCCCTCTCCCACCAGGTCCTGACCGCAAGGACGGAGACAATGCCTGTCTTGTTCATCTCTACACCTCAGTTCCTGACGGAAGCCGAGCACACAGCGGAGGCTCAGTATGTGTTTGTTAAGTGAATCAATGACCCTAAACCCCCAACCTTGCTTGGGTGTGAGAGCAGGAAAGGCGGATCCGAGGCAGAGGATCTGGGCTGAGTGGATTTGCTGGGTGCTTTGTACACATACTCCAGAGGGCTGGAGTGCATGAGGGGCTGGCCAGAATGGTGGAGGCGGGGTTTGTTACTCTTGGAGAATCAAATGAAAGCTGCTTAGTTAGTCAAGGGAAGCTCACTTTTGCAGAATGGGGAAATTGTTGCCATTGTTGGTAGTGAATGCTGCAGGCCATTTGGTATCATTTCTTATTTTCCAAAATCTTTTAGCTTTTTTAAAAAAAAATTAATTTAATTTTTTTATACAGCAGGTTCTTATTAGTTATATATGTCAATCCCAATCTCCCAGTTCAAAATCTTTAGCTTTGAAAACTCTGGTCCATATAGCTAGCTAACGAAAAATGGAAGAAAACTCTAGACACAGTCATTCACCTTTCACATATCCTTAAAGAATCTTGCACTCCAAGTGAGTTGGGTGTGTACAGGTGCAGAGAATCTTGCACTCCAAGTGAGTTGGGTGTGTACGGGTGCGTATGTGTCTGTGTGTGGGAGTATCTCCATTACTGAATTTAGCACGTTGAATTTTCTGCTGTGAGTGCCTCTCATTTTTACCATAAAAGATGTTTCCTTTTGAAAAATTTACATTGTATAAATATAACGGAAAAGCATGAAGGATAAAGTAAAAATCACTTGAAAACATACCACCCAGAGCTAACTGGTAGTTTGGTGAACATCCTTTCAATATTGGTGTGTGTGTAAAATATAATTTTACAGAGAGCAAAATACTGTAAATACTGTTTTGCAATCTGCTTTTTCTCCTCCATTTAATATACTGAGATCTTTCCCTATCAATAAATATGGTGCTGCATCATTCTTTTTATTTTTTAATAAATTTATTTATTTATTTATTTTTGGCTGCGTTGCGTCTTCGTTGCTGCGTGCGGGCTTTCTCTAGTTGAGAGTGCAGGCTCAGTAGTTGTGGCGCATGGGCTTAGTTGCTCTGCGGCATGTGGGGTCTTCCTGGACCAGGGTTTGAGCCCGTGTCTCCTGCATTGCCAGGCGGATTCTTAACCACTGCACGACCAGGGAAGCCCCTGCATCATTCTTTTTAATGGCTACATAGGACTCTAGTGTATGGCTATTTCATGATTAATTTAACCTGTCCCTTGTGATGTACGTTTATCCACACTCAGACGACACTATAATTATCCATTTAATCATCTGTCTCTCGCTGTAGGCTGTGAGCTCTTTGAAAGCAGGGATATTTCTGAATCCACAAGCATCCAATAAGTGACTAATAAATTTTGGATGGATGGAGAGGAGAGTGAGAAGGAGAGGAAGAGGTTTTGTTTTGTCATTGCTGTGGTTTGTTTCTGGCTAAACCTGTGTTCGGAATGACAGCCTATTAACGTGGGGCTGGCAAGGGCATTTCAGCGATTATAAAGCTGGACATTCACTGTTTTTTTGGTGTCATGAGTTTAAATCTTGGTGCCACAAGGAAGTATTTCTGACACCAATCAGATTAAATTCTGATCTTCTTGAAGGAAAGTGCTTGGTTTCTTAACCCTGTGGGTTACCTTCCATTCAGTTACACCTCTGCTCTGCTCATCTCTTCCAAAGCCACACTGGCTGCCCAGGGGAAATGCCTGTCACATATTTAGGAATTGGCTTTTCGAGGGGAATTGGGGTGTAATGGCTTACCCTCTTGTCTTTCCTTAGAGTTATGAGTTGGGTGCCTTAGCCTCATTCCAGGGGAGTAGAATGTGCTAAAAAATAAAGATTAAAAAAAAACCCTAACCATTCAAGACCATTAGCTTCAAATTCTACATGCCTGCTTCTGGGGAGGGTGAAAGACATTGTTAAGTTGGGATTCTTCACCTGGGATACACCAATAGGAGGCATATGGATTCCTTCATGGTATCTGCTAAGCCCTTGAAACAGTATGCAGGACTTTGCATTGCATGCATATATGCATTATATATAATATATAGTATATTATACATATACATATGTAATATAGTTCTAGTATAATTCTTAAGCACATATATTTTTCTGGGCGAGGGGGTCCATAGCTTTTGTTAGATTCTCACAGGTTTTTGAGACCTCAAATAGGTTTAGAACCTCTGTTTTGGAGGAAAAGTAATTTAAGTGTATGAACCTCATTTTTCTTATCTGTAAAATGGAGCAATACCTCCTATCTTACAGAGTTGTGTGAAGATTGGTAAAATAAAGTATTCAAAGTGCCTGGCTCAGGTGTACAGTAAATGGACACTACTGCTGATGCTCATGAGGTAATAGAGCATGACTCTTCTCTGTTCATGGGTGACTGTCTACCCCAGCATTGCAGTGGGCATGTGGAATGGGCTGTGACCAGAGAGGTGCTTTAGCAGCTTTGCTCTCACTGAGCTGTGGTCCAACTATGGACCAGAGGGAGAGAGAGAGAGGAAGGCTGGAAACCAGTGAGGGACTGTCTCATTGTCTGGGCATGAGGTTGGCAGAGCTGGGGCTGGAGGAAGAGAGAAGCAAGCAGGAAAGACACATTAGGACTTGGTGACTGGGTGGAGTTGAGAGACAGGAGTCAAGAGAACTCTGAGAGTCTGGTTCCCTCTGGGGAGAATGAAAATTTTGTTAACAGACACAGAAAGGGGGTAGTGGTAGGGAAGAGGTTATGCTTGCAGGGAGGGCTCAGTTTACCCATACTGAACCTGAGGAGAGATGGGCCATATGACTGAAAATATCTAGCAGGAAATATAGGTCTTGGACCCCTTTAGTTCTTTATTTGCAGGAGTTACAATTTATGCATCTTTTTGGATTTTGCCTAAAGGATGAGAGCTGACTTCTAGCGGCCAGAGCACCTGGAGCAGAGTGAGGAGAGGACAAGTGTGGTGGAGAGGATGCTCTGGGGTCTGGTCTCATCCCAGTCCCTAAATTTGATGGCAAGAGGGCTTAGGGTTGGGAGCTGAAGTTGCTGTTTTCACAAAGGACCCCATAAGCCATGGCAGTGCTGGAGGATGCTCTGGTGCCCACAGGATACAGAGACTCATGGTCCCACATGGTTATGGAAGGCGGGTGGCTCTGTAGGCTCTGTGGGTGTCAGGAGAGAGCACGTCTGGCACAGATGTTGGCATGGATCTGTGAGGTTTTTTTTAATAACTTTTTTTTAAAATTTATTTTTGGCTGTGTTGGGTCTTCATTTGCTGCACGCTGGCTTGCTCTAGTTGCGGTGAGAGGGGGCTACTGTTCATTGTGGTGCATGGGCTTCTCATTGTGGTGGCTTCTCTTGTTGCGGAGCACGGGCTCTAGGCGCTCAGGCTTCAGTAGTTGTGGCATGTGGGCTCAGTAGTTGTGGCTTGCGGGCTCTAGAGCGCAGGCTCAGTAGTTGTGGCGCACGGGCTTAGTTGCTCCACGGCATGTGAGATCTTCCCGGACCAGGGCTCGAACCCGTGTCCCCTGCATTGGCAGGTGGATTCTTAACCACTGCACCACCAGGGAAGCCTCGATCGGTGAGTTCTGATGGGCGCCGTCAGAAGCAACAAGGGTAAGGCTGTCTTTTGTTGCAGCTCATGGGGAGGACATAGATAGGCAGAGGAGGGATGTGACGGGTCCCGCACAGTGGCTGCAGGTGATAGATGGGCCTATGAGCCTATACGGGACACTTCTCGGGGACTGTTTGGTGATGGAGGATCTCCAAGAACTGAAGGGCTTTTGTAAGTGTGTGGGGTAAGAGTAGGGAATCTGAGTTTTTGAGGTCAATGTGCCTTCATCTCCATCTGCAGGCTGGAGAGGTCAGGGGATTTTTTTAAATAGTGAAAGTAGCACTCTGAATGTTGAATTCAAGGAAACTCAATTCAAGAGTTTGGGGACTCAACTGATAACTTTATTCCCTTTTCTTAGTATCAGTGAGTCCTTTGTGAAATGCTTTCTCTCTAAGCAAAAATCTGCACTTCAGAGCTGTGTCCTGGCAGCAAAAGCTCATTTCTGGGGAGCCTCCCAGTCTTTCTGGCCCACGGATGCAGACTTATCTCTTGGGGCTTTATCACCTCACAGTCTTCCTCAGGTGTGTGTGTGTGTGTGTGTGTGTGTGTGTGTGTGTGTGTGTTCCCCTGGAATGTGACCCGGTGGGTAGAAATGTCTGGAAGCCCTCTGTTGAGAAGGTGTATTCATATCCCAACCAGCCACGTGAGACTTGAGCTCCAAAAGACCTACTAGGCAGCGGTGTCCCATCAGCTCTGAAATCCATTGATTCTGTTTACACTGTGGGCAAACTCCCAACAAGCCTGCGGGTCTTGTGAGATTACTAGATCAGATTGTAGAGTTGTTGTTTTAAAGTTCTTGATACATATGGCCACATGTCTTTCACGGACAATACCAGTTGTTGGTGATGGAGGAACTGGAACTCTGTGTTGCTTGTGAGAATGTAAAATTGTATAACCTCTTTAAACATGTGGTGCATATATACAATGGAATATTACTCAGCCATAAAAAGGAATGAAATTGGGTCATTTGTAGAGATATGGATGGACCTAGAGACTGTCATACAGAGTGAAGTAAGTCAGAAAGAGAAAAACAAAATATCACATATTAGCGCAGATATGTGGAATCTAGAAAAATGGTACAGATGAACCGGTTTGCAAGGCAGAAATAGAGACACAGATGTAGAGAACAAACGTATGGACACCAAAGGAGGAAAGCAGGGTTGGGGGGGTGGTGGTGCTGGGATGAACTGGGAGATTGGGATTGACATGTATACACTAATATGTATAAAATAGATAACTAATAAGAACCTGCTGTATAAAAAATAAAATAAAATTCAAAAAAAATAAAATAAAATTGTACAACCTGTTTAGAAAATAGGTTGTCAGTTTCTTAAAAATTTAAATATGCACCCACCATATGACCCAGCCATTCCACTCCTAGGTTTTCACTCAAGAAAAAAGGAAATATATGTCCATACAAAGACTTGTATATGAATGTCAATAGCAGCTTTATTTACAGTAGCCCAAATTTGGAAATATCGCAAATCCCTTCAATTGGAAAATAGATAAACAAATTGTGAAATATCCATACAATGGAATACTACTTAGCAATAAAAAGAAAGAAACTCTTTCTACCTGCAACAACATGGATGAATCTTTTTTTTAATTGAAGTATAGTTGATTTACAATGTTTCAGGTGTACAGCAAAGTGATTCTGTTATACATGTATGTGTGTATATATATATTCTTTTTCAGATTCTTTTCCATTATAGGCTATTACAAGATATCGAATATAGCGCCTTGTGCTATACAGTAGGTCCTTGTTGTTTATCTATTTTATATATAGCAATATGAATCTGTTAATCCCAAATCCCCAATTTATCCTTCCCCCAATATCTCCTTTTGTAACCATAAATTTGTTTTCTATGTCTGTGATTCTCTTTCTGTTTTGTAAATAAGTTCATGTGTATCGTTTTTTTAGATGCCACATATAAATGATATCATATGATATTTGTCTTTCTCTGTCTGACTTACTTCACTAAGTATGGTAATCTCTAGGTCCATCCATGTTGCTGCAAATAGCATTATTTCATTCTTTTTTGTGGCTGAGTAATATTCCATTGTGTGTGTATATATATATATATATATATATACACCACATCTTCATTATCCATTCATCTGTCGATGGGCATTTAGGTTGCTTCCATGTCTTGGCTATTGTAAATAGTGGTGTTATGAACATTGGGGTACATGTATCTTTTTTGAGTTAGCGTTTTCATCTTTTCCAAATGTATGCCCAGGTCTGGGACTGCTGGATCATATGGTAAGTCTATTTTTAGTTTATTAAGGAATCTCCATGCTGTTCTCCACAGTGACTGCTCCAATTTACATTCCCACCAGCAGAGTAGGAGGATTCCCTTTTCTCGTGGATGAATCTTAAAATTACTATGCTGAGTAAAAGAAGCCAACCAAAAAAGAGCACATTCTATATGATTCCATTTACATAAAATTCTAAAAAGTAAAAACTAATCTAGCATAGACAGAAAGCATTTCAATGGTTGACTGGGAATGGGGGGGCAGGAAGAAGTGGTAAGGAGGGTTTACAAAGGGACACAAGGAAACTTCTGGTGGGTGATGCATATGTTTGCTATCTTGATTGTGGTGATGATTTCACAGGCATACATGTATGCCAGATTTTATCAATAGTACACTTCAAATCTGTGTAGTTTATTGTATGTTGCTTATACCTTGATGAAGCTATTTTTTAAAGAAGGTCTTGTTACACATGGCCAAATTTCTTTCTAGAACACAGTACCAGTTTATATTGCAACTAAAAGTATGTAAATGTCTTTCTCATTAGGTTCTTGACATTATTAGGTATTATTTTAAAGTATCTCTGACCAGGTTGATAGGTAAGAAGTGATATCTAATTGTTTAATTTTGTACACATTTGATTTCTGGTGAGTTTGAATTTTAAAAAGTGTTTATTGGTCATTTGTACTTCTATGCATTTTATTCATGTCCTTTATTACTTTGGGGCTCTCTGCTGTCTTATACATTAAGACGTATGTGTGTGTGTGTGTGTGTGTGTGTGTGTGTGTGTGTGTGTGTGTGTATGTATATAAAATGTTAAGGTTATTAAACCTTTTGCTTATATTTATTTTCCCAGTTGGTGATTTAGATTTTTATAGAGAATTTTTGACTCACAGGAATTTTTTAAAGTTCTATAGTCAGATCAGTTGAGTGTTTTGAGTGTCCTTTATGTTTTCCCACATTACTAATTCGTAAATTTTATCTCTGGAAAAATAGGTAATCAAGCTTCTTAAGATTTCTTTCTAAACAAGAGTCACTGAGGCTGTAGCACAGGCCTGTGATTTTCTTCCTACATAGTAATGCATGTGAATTTGGTGACAGCTGTTCCAGCCATTTTGGGGTCACCAGTTTCCAAGTTTCTTGCATTTAGGAAGTCTTTTTAAGGTAAAAAACACTGTGGACCCCCACGGGATAGTGATTATACTTTTAGAGTCTGTTGATGGAGAATATATTGGGCTGGCCAAAAAGTTCGTTCAGGTTTTTCCGTAAGATGTTATGGAAAAACCTGAACGAACTTTTTGACCAACCCAATATAATGACCGAAACCTACACATTCAGATACTTTGAAATATGAATCTGCATTGTATTAGTCACCACAGCAGTGACACACATTTGAGAAACCGTGCACCTAAGTGTGAAGCATGCATTCTGTCTACAGACAAATTTGGCGTGCATGTGGATGCTGGATCCCTCTGTAATAATTTTAAGACCCCAGGTTTGGGAACCTCTGCTGGGAATCACATCTTAGTAGGTGAAGAGACTCAGAACGTTTGCTGATGCTGAAGCCTGCCTCTTCCTCTAAACTGTTTAGCTGGGAATTGTGAGGACGTGGGCTCGGGGCTTCTGGGAAGCCTGAATTGGGGATGAGTGGCAGTATTAGTAGGCTTCTAAAAAATTTTGTCTTCAACCCACCTTTTTCAGCTTTGAAGCACTAACTTATGCAGGTGTCCAGGGAGCAGGTGAGAAAGACATGAATTCTTTTCAGCCATTTTCTTTCCAAAGGGAAGTGTCTTTACCCAGAATGATCGGCTTGTGGCTTTTCCTGGGCCCTTTGTCATTTTCTCTGAGGGAATTCAGAGCACGCTTGTTGCAAGGGGCTAACACATGCGAAGTGCCTAGCACAGGGCTTGGCCCACCTTCCAAATGGCCCAGTTCACGCTGGAGGAATCTTAGTTCTCCTTCTCCTTCTGTGTTTGAGAGCAGGTTTCAAGCTCATGTGCAAATGTAGCATTGATCCCACTGCAAATATGTTTTGGCTTAGCGATGAGCCCACTCAAAAGAAGGGAGAGAATTGTTTAAATTATTGAAACACCTTAATCCATAAGCTCACATAAATATTGTTTTGAGCTAATAGAGTCATGCACTTTGCCTTCTGTTCCATCTTATGGGTGGTTAATGTCTCTTGCTGTCACCTACTTAAAAAATTCAGGCTTTTGAAATTTTCTTTTGTGTTAAACTTGCAGTGGAGTACTGGATTCCTTGATTTTTTGTAAAAAAAAAAAAAGGCCCTTATCAAAATGTTAAGCTTGGTTAATTTGCATAAAACATTTCCTCCACAATGTACTCTCTCTTACTTTTGAAACGCACATTGCCTCGGCTGCAGTGTGGAGTGGTTCCAGTGGCATGCAGGCTATTAGAGCTCTCAGTTCCAGGGAATGAACAAGTCTCAGGTTTGGAGCGCAAAGAAATACATTGGAATCTGGCCTCACCTCACTCCCTTGGGGTATCTGAGCTCATCCGGAGAAGAAAAGGAAGAAGAAGAACCCAGGGTTGCCAAAGAAGGGTTCAAAGCATGTAGAAGTGTGTGGTGGGGAGCTGGGTGTGGCTGTGTGCTCAGGGAGTGCAGGTGGGAGGAGGGGAGGCCTTGGGCTCTTTCCAGGAAGAGGCTCGGTGAGGCAAATCTAATGGACACACACAGCCAGGTTCTTCTGCCTAAGACACAGCTCCCGCCCCACAATTCCTCTGCCTTTACTGCCTCCCCACCAACCCAGAATCAACTCTACATTCAGACAGGGAATCAGAGTAGCTGGTGGATGTCAATGCTGCAGAGAGTAAGCTCCAGCGCACCCAGCAGGTTTTGGGAAGCCAGTGGCTGAGAGATTTTCCTGGGGACAGGGATCAGGGTGGTCCTACTTTGCCCAGAGACACCGACTTCCAGCCTGGGTCTCAACACTTCCCATGCAGGGCTGTGGAATGGAGCCTTTTTGCACGTAGTAACAACCTCCAACTAAGGCAAAGCTTCTCAGCCTGAAAAAAACCGCTGATATTCACAAACAACAGATGGACAGGTCAGGCTGCAATTGGGCAGCTGCTGGCTCCTCTCACCCTCCTTTCTCCTAGAAAGGGGAAGACTCACAGAAGAGAGGGAGGGCTTCCTTGTTGAGGAGGGGTCTTTCCTTTGCACATAAGAAGCTCCTTCCCTGAGTCACCCTAGGCTTTTCTCTGAAAGCTCAGAAAGAGCTAATGTTAGTAGGAGCGAATGAATGTATCCGGTGAAAGGTGGGGTTGTGTGCAAGGAGATGGGGTTATATTTAGACCCTGTAATTAAAGATCCATTTATGTCTGAGCATCCTTAAACAGACAAATATAAAACTCAGGAATACCAAATTCTATTTGGGTAACTGGCTGGAAGCACACATACTCACACATACATACTCTAAGCCTGTCTCTATTCAAATAGAAGAAAAAACCACCATCAGTCTCGACTCAGGTCTGATTAATTTCCAGCCTCACTCCTTAGGGCTACAATAAAGAATTTTGTATTTCTGCTCTCTCTGATTTTGCAAGTCTGATTCCCTGTTGCAGCATGAAACACTAGATGATTCTAGATTGATACTGACAAGGGAGAGACCAACATTTCTTCTGAGTTGCTTTTCACTTGGGACCCAAGTAGATGTGATGTTTAAAATTTTAAAAATGGATGTCAATGATGTGTACTTGTGATAAAATAAACAATAGGTTTATTTTGTGTTGTGATAAAATAAACAAAAGGTCTTTGTGCCTGGTTCCATCACAGAGCTCTTAAAACCCTTGGATTTTCCTGAGTGATAGGCGTGTCTTTTGTTATTTATAACGAGCCCCTGTCAACCATACTTAAGTTTATGCTAGTGAGGTGACTAGCTAGTTGGTGGACTTCAGGATGGGGCTGGTAGCCAGAAGAGCCAGCGATTCAAGGGCTGGAACTTTCCGGTCAGCCCCTGAGCAGGAAGAGTGGCTGGAGGTTGACTTCAGTAACTAATGGCCAATGACTTAATTCTGCTTACTTAATAAACCTTCATAAAAACTCCTGAACAACAATGTTCAGAGAGTTTCTGGGTTGGTGAATACACTGCAGTGCTGGAGAGTGGTACGCCTGGAGAGGGCGTGGAAGCTCTGTGCCCTCTCTCCATCCCTTGCCCTACGTATCTCTTCCATTTGGCTGTTCCTGAATTGTATCCTTTATAACAAACCGCTAATAGTAAGTTAAGCGTTTTCCTGAGTCCTGTGAGTTGTTCTAGTGAATTCTTGAACGTGAGGAAAGGGTCATGGGAATCCCCAGTTTACAGCCAGTTGGTCAGCAGTACGGATGGTCTGGAACTTGCACCTGGCATCTGAAGTGGGGGCAGTCTTGTGGGACTGAGCCCTGTGGGATGTGATGCTAATTCCAGGTGGTTAGTGTCAATTGAACTGAATTGTAGGGCAACCCAGCTGGTGTCTGGAGAGTTGGAGAATTGGTTGGTGTGAGGGAAAAAACACCAAACTTGGTGTCAGAAGTGCGGTGAGTAAAAATAACTTAGCACCTAATGAAAAACAATTATTTTTTTTCTCTTAAAAATACTTCAAAAAGAAGAAAAAAACCACATTTACCTGATCTTTAAAAAGCCCGGCCAGCCTAGAAACTGGACAAAAGTTTCCATTTTCAATGCCTTAGTGGTAGTGAGAGATAAAACACTGATAGCTGATTTTCTCCATCCAGTATCACATCAGAGAGAATCATGGGAAATTACTGCAGTCGTGTTGACTCCCTAAAAAGTAGGCACAGGCACATCTTTGGATTTTAAATGTGCTGGAGTGTAATGGCTGTATCCCAGCAGGGGCTCTTCTCCCTCCCTTCCCCCACCCTCTGAGGGCCAGTGACATGGGGACGCATTCCGTACAGTTCTATCCTATTCTGCCTGGTGTTTACACCCCCTGTGATGCAGGATCTGAAGGAGAGAAAAAGCAGCCAGGGGAATCATGGCTCTGGGTGTCATTCTGAACCACAGAAGGGGCTGCATGGGAGAGTAGGAGTGCCAGAGAATGTAGGGGCAAGTGGCCATGTCCTCCTAGAGATTTCTTATCAAGGACTTGGGTGAAGATAGAGAGGGTCTGCTCATCAATTTGTAGATGGCATAGATGGGGGGGGTGATCAATATACTCAGTGACAGATGTAGGAGTCAGAGAGATCTTGACTGGGTGGAGCCAAAGCCTGAAATCTGATGAGGTAAAAGCTAAGGGGGCAAAGGTCAGGCCTAAAATACCAAGGGCACAAACATGGCCAGGGGAGGGACTTGGCCCGACTGGATATAATTCGGGGTTTTAGCTGATGGTGAGTGCGTTCTGAATCAACAGTGGGATGTGGGATGCGGGGAGGCACGTGACCTGTGGCCATGTTATTAGAGGCATGATGGCTGGAGTGAAGGAGCTGATGGGCCCTCTGTAGTGCAGCCTGGTCCCGCTGGGGCATCCTATTCAGTGTAGGACCCCCACTGAGAACTACACAGACAAATGGGTGTTAGAGGAGGGTTCCAATGGAGCAGCTGGAGACCATACCAGCGAGAAAGGAAGAAATTGGACTTTTTTGATCCAGAGGATAGAGGGGTTATTGAATTTATCTTACAGTATCTGTAGGACTGACCTGTGAAAGACAGACTTGACTTATTCTGGGTGGTCTAATGCAGTGATTGACAAACTTAAGGTCTGCTGGCTGCCTTTGTAAATAAAGCTTTATTTGAAACAGCTATACCCATTCCTTTATGTATTGTCTGTGGCTGCTTTTGTGCTCCAATAGCAGAGTTGAATAGTTCCCAAAGAGAACATATGGTCCACAAAGTCTATTTACTATCTGGTCCTTTCCAAGAAAAAACATGTGCTGGCTTCTGGTCTATGAAAGAAGGTCTAATTTGGAGGATTTGATGGTGGACACTTATTTTTATACAATAAAAGGAAGAAAAGTTAAATTTAAGGTATTAATTGAAGAGTTGAGTTACCTTCTTGGTGGGATTGATGTAGAGGCGATTTAAACATTGGTGGGTGTTTGGACTCAGGTGGCCCTTGATCCCTTTCCCGTTTTAGAAGTGTCTGACTTATTGCCTTGTGGCATTACTTATATTACTTCTGGGTTTATATTCTACATATTTCAAACGTGTCTTACCTCTGCTCTTCCCTGCACTGCCCCCTCTCCTTGTGCAGAGGGTCCACATCTCACTCTGCTCCTTAGTTCCTGCTGTGGCTAAGCTAAATCTGCCCTGGATTCTCTCCATGTGTGTTTATAATGGGAGTTCCAAGAGAGCTTCTTAGGAGGTTTAACCGACAAGGATGTCCAAAGGCAGGTACTTCAAGGGTAGTATTGTAACAAGAATCTAGGGTGGTGGCATGGATTAAAAATAAAGGCCTTAGAGCCAGGCAGCCTTGGGTTTGAATATCAGCTCTACTATGATATTAGGAAAGTTTTTCTTTCTTCCCTTCCTCCCTCCCTCTTTCTTTCCTTCTTTCTCTTCCTTTTCTTTTCTTTTCCTTTCTTCTCCTTTCTTTTTCTTTCTTTCCTTTATTTTCTTTTCCTTCTTTCTTTTTCTCCCCTCCCTCCCTCCCTCATTCCTTCCTTCCTTCCTTCTTTCCTTCCTTCTTCCTTCCTTCCTCTCTTCCTTCCTTCCTCTCTTTCTTTCTCTTTTCAGAAGCTACTATGGTCAAGCACTATTTAAGGCACTTATGATATATCAGTGAACAAAGGCGTAAAAATTGCTGCCACCCTGGAGCTTATAGTTTTTTGGAGGAGACAGGTGATAAATAGTAAACATGGTAAATATAGAAATTATATGTTAGGAGGTGACAAGTGCTATAGAAAAAGAAAAAGCTGAGCAGGGTAAGGGTATTTGGGAGCTGGGGCTTACAATCTTAAAAACAATGGTCAGGTAGGCCTCATTGAGAAAGTGAAATTGAATCAAAGTGTAGAAGGAAGGGAAGGAATGGCCATCCAGATCTCTGCAGAGGGCCCTGTTGTGGGAGTGTCCCTGGTGCATTCAACGTAGAGCGAGGAGGTCCTTGCGGCTGGAGTGGAGGGGCAGGAGGGAGAGCAGAGGGGAGGGTGTCAGAGGAGTAATGAGGTGGGAGAGGTGGGGAGCAGAGCCTCTGGGGATCCAGAAGATCATGAGGGACATGGGAAGCCACTGTAGAACTCCCCTCATGAGAACAGGAGTGATCAGATCTGATTTGTGATTTAAATGGATCCTCTGGCTGCTCGTTGAGATCAGACTATAGGGGGATATATTAGTTTCCTGTGTCTGCTACAACAAATTACTACACATTTGGTGCCTTAAAACAACAGGAACATATTTTCTCACAGTTCTGCAGGCCAGAGGTCTGAAATCAAGGTGTTGGCCGGCTGCACTTCCCTAGGGTTCCAGGGCAGTATCTGTTCTTTGCCTCTTCTGGTGGGTCCAGGTCTTCTTTGGCTTCTGGTTGCATGATTCCAGTCTCTGCCTCTGTCTTCACATGGCCTTCTCTTCTCTGTCTCTCAAATCTTCCTCTGTATTACTCTTACAAGGACATTTGTCTTTGGATTTAGGGCATACCTAGGTAATCCAGTATGATCTCATCTAGAGACCTTAACTCAATTATATCTTCAAAGACCCCTTTGTCACATAAGGTCACGTTCCCAGGTTCTGGGGATTGGGACACAGACATATCTTTTGGGGGATGGGAGGGACATTCAACCCACTACAGGGGGCATGGGCAGAAGCAGGGAGACTGGTTAGATGGCTACTGCAGCAACCCAGGCAGGAGATGATAATGGTTTAGGCCATAGTGGTACCAAGAGAAATGGTGAACAGCCAGAAAGATTTGTTGACAGATGGGATGTGGGTGTGAGAGAATAAGGAGTCAGGATGACTTCAAGTTCTTCATGTGAAGAGTTGAAAGGACAGGATCGTTTTCCTCTGGGCTAAGGAAGGCTGGTGGTGAAGAAGCTTTTTGTTTGTTTGATTAGCTGTTTTAATATTTTTTGGTGGCGGTAGATCCGGAGTTTAGTTTTTGACACGTAAGTCTGAACTGTCTATTGGACATTTATATGGAGATATTAGGCAGTGGTATTTACAAATCTGGAACTGAGGGGAGACATCTAGACTGGAGGTATGATTTTGGGAATTGTCAGTGTATGGAAGGTATCTAAACCATGAGATGAAGTTTCTAAATCTCAAGGAATAAGGCTCCAACTATGGAAAATTGTGTGGGATCCAGTTTGTCTGTGAAGGATGAATTTCGAGTCCATGGGATGAGACCGTTAAGTCCTTGTTACTCCTCAGACCAGCAGCATTGCCAACACCTGGGAGCTTGTTAGGACTGCAGACTCTCAGACCCCACCCTGACCCACTGAATCAGAACCTGCATTTTATAAGCTCCCAGGTAATTTGAATGCACCTTGACGTTTGAGAAGCTGCTCTTATCTGTGGAATTACCTCATTTTAGGGGTTCTGGGAACACTCAGCATGCTTCCTGGAATGAAACAAAGAATCAGGGAATGTTCTTTAGGCAAGGGCCAACCTCTCATTTTAGTGACATTTGGGCCCCTTCATCACTTCAGTCTAAAAGGCCCCCAACCCTGTGGCCCAGCAAGGTGCATTAGCTTCAAAGGAAAGCAGGTGTGTGGAACAAACCTGGGAGAGGAGAAGTGACCCTCACTCCTTATACCAGTCTTTTCCCGGCAAGGAGTCCTTGTGCCCATTCTTCTCTTCCTCCAGTCCCCTTTCTCCACCTCCCCACATGACAATTACAACCTGCACAGCCCTTAAGGTCTGCGGGCCCTCAGGGGAGTGGAGTAAGTTTCTTAATAGATAAAATGTGATTTCTCTAAAAGTCTTAAAATATGTATTTTAGAAGGCAAGTTTACCTCCCCCCCCCAATAGTTCAGTGATGTGTATGCCAGAATAATCCATAAATCCTTGTGTGTGGAGGTGAAAGGACTTATTTTAGATGCTGTCTTCTGAGAGGCTGGCTTACAGCCTAAGGACAGAGGTACTGAAGTAATTCATTTTGACCTGTGATTTAAGAAATCCACTTTCAAATATTTGATTTATGGGCATTGTTAATAGGTATGTCTTGCTTTACGTAGGAGACCCATTTCAGAAGATTTGTCCTCAACTATAACTTTTAGACATATTTCCCCATTAACCTCTGTGATCATTACAGAGACACTTCGCCCCCATTTCTGAGTAAGGCATAAGCAGAACTCATCCTAGCTTGCTATCTGTTAGATCAATAAAGCATAAGAAAAATAAAAGTTTTGAATTTTACAATTTTGTATTCTTTCTCCAGTACTCTTCCTTTCTTCATGTAGTTAAGAATTTTTGGCCTGTATCATTTTCCTTCTCTTTCAAGAATTTCTTTTTAACATTTTCTGCAAGGCAGATCTAATAGTAATAAATTCTCTCAATTTTTGTTTATTTGAGAAAGTCTTTTACCTTTACTTTTGAAGGATAATTTTGTAGGATACAGAATTCTAGGTTGGTGATTTTTTTCCCCTCTCAACACTAAATATTTCACTCCATTCTCTTCTTGTTTGAAAGGTTTTTGAGGAGAAGTCACATTTAATTCTTATCCTTGTTCCTCTGTAGGTAAGGTGATTTTTCCTCTGGATTCTTTCAAGATTTTTTTTTCAGTTTGAATATGATATACTTAGGTGTAGTTTTTTTGGCATTTATTCTGCTTGGTTGTCTCTGAGTTTCCTGGATTTGTGGTTTGGCATCTGACATTAATTTGAGGCAACTTACCAATCTATATTGCTTGATATATGACTTCTCTTCATTTCTCTGTTTCTTTTCCTTTTGGTATTACCCATTACATGTCTGCTATACCTTTTGTAGCTGTCCTACAGCTCTTGGATATTCTGTTCCATTTTTTCCAGTCTTTTATTCTTTTGACTTTTTCAGTTTTAGAAGTTTCTATCGACATATCCTCAAGCTCAAAGATTCTTTCCTAAGCCTTATCCAGTCTACTAGTAACCCATGAAAGGAATTCTCTATTTTTGTTACAGTGTTTTTGATCTCTAACATTTCTTTTGGATTCTTGGAATTACCACCTTTCTGTTTATATTATCCATCTGTTCCTGTATGTTGTTTACTTTTTCCAGTAGAGTCCTTAGCATATACATCATAGTTTTAAAAAGTTCTTGGCCTGGTACTTTCAGCATTCCTGCCACGTCTGACTTTGGTTCTAGTGCTTGTTCAACCTCTTAAAACTGTGTTTTATTTGCATTTTAGTATGCCTTGCAGTTTTTTCTTGATAGCCAGACATGATGTACTGGGTAAAAGGAACTGTGATAAATGGGCCTTCAGTGGTATGGTGGTGAGGAAGAGAAGTATTCTATGGTCATAGGATTAGGTCCCAATCTTTTAGTGAACATGTGTCCCTGAACTGTGAATGTCCCAATGTTTCTTGGAATTTTTTCCCCCTTGTGTGAGACTGGATGGTTATTTCCCCTCTTCCATGTGGAAGGCTAGAGCAGGTTGGAATTGGGTGTTTCCCTCCCCCAGGTCAGTTGGGCTCTGATAAAACCCCAGTAAAATAGTTTCTCTTGTGGGTAGGCCTTGTCCGAAAGAGCACAATGCTCTGGTGTATTTCAAAATGGCTACTTCCCCCTCCTCCTGCTTGAAGCATGAGGGAATTTCTCTTCTATCCTCACTGTGACTTACCTGGAGGGAAATCTCACAAATGTCAGGACCTCCCTGTGACTGGGCCCTGCCAGTATTTTTAACTCTCAGACTTGTCCACGATGAACCTTCAGTAATTTACCAGTTATAGTTCAGGTTTTCCTATCCTAGTACTGGTTTCTGCTTGTGGGTTTCTCCTCTAGTAAGTTATACTTTTCTGTAACTGCTTGTGTGTTTCCCCAATTTTGGGGGCAGTGGTCTGCCCTGTGACCTCTCTTCTCTGATGGATCTAAGAAAAGCTGTTGATTTTTCAGCTTGTTCAGCTTTTTACTTGTTGTTAGGATAGGAGTGAAGACTCCAAACTCCTTACATGCCAGCCAGAAACTGGAAGTCAGATGAGGGACTTGCAATATTAAAATGAGTACAATTCTAGGCAAACCAGGATGGTTGCTTACCCTACTTGGGAGTAAAGAGAACTGAGATCTTGTCTGGACTCTGGAAAGTCCCCTTGGGCATGGTGTTCAATGTCTTGAAGCCTCTGTTTCCTTTTGTGTGAGATGAGAGAGGGTTGACTTCGGGCTTATTTTCAATGCATAGGACCCGATTTTCTTTATGTTGGGTATTTTTAAGGCAAGGCATTTTTGGACCTAAACTAATGGAGTCTCCTTGCTAGGAGATGAATCGTAAATTCTCTTGTTAAACATCTTTTTTTTTTTTTTTTTTTTGACTTGGAATAATCTTGGTTTGGAAGGCACAGTGACCCTTTGCTTGCAGAGAAAGGGCTTCCCTGCTGCTTTTACCCATTATGAGGTTTGTCACACAGCAGGGTTTTTTTCCCCTTTGACACCGTCTATTTGAAAACAGAACAATCCCTGTTAAGAATGGACTTAGGATCTTCTGTCCCTTTCGGTTGAATTTGACTTAAAGGAGCCAAAGTAGAAGTAGGAGTGAGGTGGGGGGATGGTGTGAAGGTCTGGCCCAAGCTGTGAGCTGAAGACACAAGTCTTAGAGGATGGCCTCTGGTTTATTTCTTTCCAAATACCTTTCGGTCTCTGCTTCTCCAATTATTCCATGGTCCCCGATTTGCCCAGCAACATAATCAGGAACATTAAACACATCATTATCATCCCAAGTCCACATCAGAGAAAGAGCTAAGACAATTTTTATGAAATTGTAATGTGCCCACTTGAACACAAACCCTAATTTCCTGAAGTTTAGCTCTAGTTTGAAGAATTGCCTGATTTATTTTGAATTTTGCTGTCAGGGAAGCTGCCAATACTTACCGCCAGCTTTGTTATTTTTCTTTACATATTTTAGTCTTAGCTCCTGAGTATAAAAAGCTCTCTTCCTCCTTCTTTTCCAAGAGTTGAGTTTCAACTGCGTGACCAGATTGTACAATCCTGCATGGGTTTCACATGCGTCTTCTACTTCACAGGGAAGTAGAAGATGCTGCTGGCTCATTGTCTCTTCTCACAAATGACAGACTTTCCAGGGGCAAAGAGACATAGGGGGAGGCAAAACAATTCTAAAAAGTAGAAAGGGCCTAAAGAGGTGTCCTGCTCCAACTCCCTGTCCACTGGCAAGACAGTCTTCAAGCCATTCCAGGTAGGAAAGGGGATGTCACAATGTCCTTTAGGAATCATTTCATTCTCAAGAGGGTCTTGTCCAAGGTCTTTAATTTCAAGCCAATTCAGTCAACACCTGTAGAGGACAGCACTGTGTAACAAATATGGTTTCAAGTACTTGGGATATAGCAGTGAGTAGGACAGGGGAATAAATAAGAAAACCAGGGATTTGTGCTATCAAGAAAATGAAACAGGGACATGTGGTAGAGAGACCTAGGGGTTGATACAACTTGCAAGGGAATAGGCAGGGAAGGGTTGGGTTGCATAAGTGCTGATATTTGGGATGCAATCTGGATGACAGTCATTTAGCTTCTATTCTATAGACAACTGGGAACCTGCTGAGCTTTCTCAGTTGGGTGACCACAGTGCAGTGTAGTCAGTAATCTATAACCACACCTAGATGAGTGTACGTGTCTCATCTTCTTAAAAGACACTCGGTGAGGTAACCATTATTCCCATTTTACACATAAGAACACTGAGATTCGGGGGCCCCCAGTGACCTTATGCCTGAGGGGTCCTAAGTCCCTTATTTCTTTCGATTTCAAACATTGAGATTCCTTTTCCTTTGCCCAGTCCTTTCCTTTGCCCAAAGTTGTACAGGTCCTTAAAGGAATCGGCCCTTTCACACATGTTGTGGTTTGACCTTAGGTCAGTCACCTTTGGGACCAGTTTGCCCATTTATAGATGGATGAGATGCCCTTAAAAGACCTCACAGCCTTTAGATATTTTGAGTTTGAAATTCAGTCTTACACTGTGCCCCGTTTAGGCCCACCTAATCAGATCATGTCACTCCTTGCTCATAACCCTCCTGAAGTGGTTCCTGTTTCATAAAATTCAAAGGCCTTACAATGGCCCGAGAAGTCCTTCAGGATCTTGGCCTCCTTCTGAGCTCACCTCCCATCACCCCTTCTTCCTGTAGCCACACTGACATTCTTGCTGTTCTTTGGGTGCATGCGTAAATCCTTCCTCAGCGCCTTCACACTTAATGTTTCTTTCCCATGGAGCACCCTCCCCTTCCCCACTGACCCCGACTCCAGCTGCATGGCTTGGTCCCTCCTTTTCTTTCTCTGCTCCAATGTCACCTTCTCAAAAAGGCCTTTCTGGATGACCCTATTCAAACCTTTAATCTAGCACCCTCCCCATCACTCCCCATCCTCCTACTCGCTCTACAATTTCTTCAGAGTCCATGACTCCATCCTCACATTTGTCTGTCTTCTGCCTCCCCCAGAATCTCAGCTCCATGAGATCTGCAACCTTCTCTGTTTTGTTAATTCTGTATCTCAGAACACTAAAAGTGCTGGGCATACGTGGGCATTCCTATCCATTGTTCTTGAATACATGTTTATATCTGTGTTATCATATAGCAGTGATAAACACTTAAAAGACAAGGCTCTGGAGTAAAGTTTCCCTAGCTTCTAAAATGAGTTCCAGTTTAATTACTTTGGGCACTGTACTTAACCTGAGCCTCAGTTTCCTCATCTGAAAAGTGGGGAGGAAGAATAATACCTACTTCATAGCGTTACAGTTGAGGATTCGGTGAGATAATCCAAGTAATGTGCCAGTCACTATATCCGCACATACTATATGATCAAAAAAAGTTATTTTATTTAACTGATGTTTTTATTCTTTTGGTTCCTGCTTTTCTTTTTCTTTTCCCTTGATCTTGTTTCATGTACACAATAGCAAATATCATTTTTTAGGGCTACAGGGTCTCTGTCCTCGTGCTCTATGGCACTTGGCTTAGCCATTTCCCAGGTGATGGTTCCAGATTTTTTTTCTTCATTATAGTGTTGTGATTTGCCCCTTGGTACGCATTGGAAAGTTGCACCTTTTCTTCATCGTTGCTAATCTAAAGCGCTGGGTGAAAGTGTGGAGGTGGTTGTCGGGTCCTCTCTCCATTTGGCAGACCCAGCTCTCCCAGCCCACCTGCAAAGACACCAGCTTAACACACACCATCCCGCCTGTGGCTCTTCTGCTTAGACTGGAAGCTGATATAGAGCGAGATGTAGAGGAAAGGGAGAGGCTCTGTGGCGAGACGGACCTGGATTTGACCAATGGTGCTGACATTTCCTCGCTGTGGGATCTCAGTCAAGTTATTTAACCTCTTTGAACTTCAGTTTTCCTGTTTAAAAAAGGAGACTAAAATGACCTATCTCAAAGGGATGCTGCGAGGATTGGAGATACAGTTAGAAGCGTGTCTAGTGTAGTGCCTGGCACGTAGTAGGTATGCAGAAAGTGTTTGCTACCAATATTGTTATTCTTTGCTTGCGAGAAGATGGTCTCTACCCTTTTGGAGGCTGGCTAATGGGGGAAGGTGGGTAAAATGCTAAGGCTGAATAAGAACATCAGGACTCAGGGAGTAAAAGTTCGTCTAGTTTCTTGGTACACTAGAAGGTTATTTTCCTCCCTGCAACTTCCCGTCTGGAGGATGATCTGACTTGATGAAAAGCATATTGGTGGAAAAAGTGCCCTCTCCCATCTAGTGTAACCCTTCCTTTCATGGCCTAAGACCTGGAGCCTATGCCTTTAGGTGTCTTATCCAAGACTTCTGAACTGGTTAGTGGCTGCCATGAAAACACAGGCCATGGCAACTTCCAGTCTGGCTGCCTCTCCTGTTAGAATAAACTTCCACGTTTAACCCCAGGATGACCATGCAAGTCTTACTCTTTTCCCCATCTCCCTTCCTTCCTTCCTTCCTTCCTTCCTTCCTTCCTTCCTTCCTTCCTTCCTTCCTTCCTCCCTTCCTTCCTCCCTCCCTCCCTCCCTCCCTTCCTTCACTCCCTTCCTTCCTCTCTCTCTGTCTCTCTCCTTTTCACTATTGATTTTAGAGCTTAGAGAAAATTCAGTCTGAGTTACAGAGATTTCAAATGTGTGACCCTTGGGGAAATGGGCAGGCGGGACGCTTGATTGCTCTGGGGAGAGAGAAAATTCGAAGTCTGAGTTACAGAGATTTCAAATGTGTGACCCTTGGGGAAATGGGCAGGCGGGACGCTTGATTGCTCTGGGGTGAAGTGAGATTCATAAGTGTTGTTGAGGTGTGAGGTGAGAGGGAAGACCAGGAAAGTGAAGAAGAGGATAATTAAAAGAATTAGAAAGATAGGATTGCTTATAATGGTATAATATAACAGAGTGAGTGAATTCAGAGATAGATCTGGGTGCTGAGGTTTCAAAGAAATAATATTTTTTTGGCTTGGAAATCTTTCTTTTTAATTATTTACTCTGTAAGTATTAGAAACCAAACTAAAGCTGGCTTACAGAAAGAAAAAAATAAGGAAAGAAAGGAAGAAAGAGAAAGGGAGAAAGAAAGAAAGAAAAGAAACATGACAAATGTACCTGGTTGGTCACCATCTCTCTTAGCTCTGCTTTCCCCCCGTTGGCCTCATTCAGCATCTCTTCCAAGATACCAGCAAGATGGGCACCCCTGACTCTGGGTCTATCCCCTATCATCTTAGTACCACCTGGAAAGGAGGAGTCCTTCTCTTTCCTAACAGTTCCAACAAAAGCTCTAGAAGGGAACCTTGTTGGCCAGGCTGGGGTCCTGGGCCCATGTCTGGAACTAGGGTGTGACACCTGCCCTCCTGAATTATATGGGCTACAAGAAGGGAGGAGGTGGTTCCTCAAAGGTAAATCAGGGTAAATTTAGCAGAAGAAAGAGAAAAAAATACTGGGCTGGCAAAAGCTGCAGGCCTCTGCTCCATTGATTGTGTGCTGATGTTTACTCAACTGAACATTTTCCTCTGTGCAAATGAAAGGGTGCCCCATGAATGGCTTGTGTCAATGACAACACCCAACTGTCATAGGAATATAATGATAATGTATCACCTTTTATAATTTTCCTACAACCTTTGTACATAGCACAAATAGGGGATTTGTACATGACTATTGAATTTGAGTTCAATAAAGGATTTGTGCCACCTGAATTACACCTCTACATACAAGGTAGGATACATTAACTTAATTACTGCTGGATTCAGTAACATAGGCCACTGCCCTGGGAATTTATCTTGTGTTGTACCTAGAGAGAAAAACTGGGCATCATTTCTAAAGGTAGTCAGTTTCCAATGATCCATGCTAATGGAAGAACACAGCATATGGAGACTCTAAGTAGAGTTTCTGTTTGGTTAGGGAGTAAACATAATTTTTATTTTTTCTACCTGAGTTGTTTGTTTTACTTGGGCTTTGATAACACTAAAAAGAATTTGCATTACCTGGGCCTACACTTTCTTTTCCTTTTTCCTTGGTTTATAAAATGTGAAGTGTATTTTATTTTATTTTTGGATGTTTATTTTTTTTAACATTTTCATTTTGAATTAATTTGAGACATAAAGGATTGCTGTGAAATGAGTATAGAAAGTGCCCTTATGTCCTTTACCCAGTTCACCCTAATGTTAACAGCACATATAACCATAGCACAAAACCAGGAAAGGAACATTGCTACAATACTCAACCGAACTATACACTTTATTTGAATTTTACCAGTTTTCCACCAATGTCCTTTTTGTGTTCCAGAATCTCACATTTATTTATTGTTTATCTTTAGTCTTGACAATTCTTCAGTTAAAAAAATTTTTTTCATGATCTTGACATTTCTGAAAAGTACCGGTCATTATCATATGGAATATCCCTCAATTTGGTTTGTTTTTTCCTGTTTGGAATGAGGGTATGTATGCCTTTTGGGGGCAAGAATACCAAAGAAATTAGTTATGTCCTTCTCGTGCACCAAATCAAGAGGTTCATAATGTCAAAATGTCTTATTACTGGTGATGCTGACTTTCATCGCTTGGTTAAGGTGGTTTCCCCTAGGTTTCTCCGCTGTAAAGTTACTATCTTCCTTTTTTACTTAATATCTAGAGGAAGATACTTTGAAACTACTCACATCCTATTTCTCTTCAAACTTTCACCCACTAATTTTACCACAAACTGGTAGATATTGTCTACAAAAATTATTACTGTAGTGTTTGAGTAATGATGATTTTCTACTTCCCTCTTTTTTCTGCCTTTATTAATTGGAATCTACTGCAAGAAAGCTGTCCTTCTCCCTCCCTCCCTCCCTCTCCAGGTTTTCCCTTTCTTCATTCACTCATATCAGTATGGACTCATAGATATTTATTTTATTCTATGAGTTAAATTGAGCACTGTCGTTATTTTTTTCCCCAAATTTCCCAGCTTTGGCCATTAAAAGCCCCTTCGGGTTGTACTCTGTTCTTTGGACAAGCCCACATCTTTTCGAGCACTTTCTTACTTTCTCGCACTACAACACGTTCCAAGCTCATCTTTTATTTTCCCTGCAGTAGCCCTACTATCAACCACTTCATAAGGAGCCCTAGTTTCTTTTATTAGAGAATAGCGTTTATTTTATTTTTTTTTATTTTTGGCCACACTGCATGGGGCATGTGGCGATCTTAGTTCCCCCGACCAGGGATCAAACCCTTGCCCCCTGCAGTGGAAGCGAGGAGTCTTAACCACTGGACCACCAGGGAGGTCCCAAGAATAGTGTTTAGAAACCAAGACCTGGCATTAGGTCTGCTCATTGCTACTGAGGTGTGATTGTTCTAACACTCTCAGTAGACAGGACTAGGAAATATATGTATGAGTACTAACCCACACATGTACCTATATTTATGTTACTTGCACAATGGGCTGTTGTATGGAGTGGCCTTGGTGGCGAAGATGAAGGCTATTCATAGTCTCAACAACATGGGTTTTCTTTCCCTAAGGTTGATTTAGCTACTGTCATAGCTGAATGTTTGACCTGTGAAAACCAGAAATCATGGCTGAATCCTTTACATATCAGACCTCTTCCAGCTTGGGGTGGGCAACATTTCATTCTGACTGGGACTGACACATTCTGAGTTCAGGTTTACCTTTTCTGCCTGCAGTGTCTCAGCCAGCACCACCAACAAATGTAAGAATCAAATCATTGTTAATGTACTGACACAGGATACCATACAACATTGCCTTGGACCAGGGACCCATTTTATGGCAAAGGAGGTATGGCAGTGAGCACATAAGCATGGGATCCACTGATCCTTTGATATATTGCACCATCTGGAAGCTGCTGGCCTGACTGAGGATTGGAATGGCCTCTTAAAGATGTTGCCGAGGTATCAGTTTAGAGATGACACCCTGCAAGGTTGGGGCAACATCCTTCAGGCTGAGTATACATCTTAAACCAATGGCCATTATATGGCGCTATGTCCCCAGTAGACAGATGACATAGGTCTGAGAATCAAGGGGTGTAAAAAGGAGCATCCCTGCTCTTCATCTCTCTCTCTGACCCACCCAGAGAATTTGTGCTTCCTGTTTGCAACTTCAGTCTGTCCATCTAGAGATCCTGGGTCTCAGAAGGGAGATGCTTCCACCAAGGTACATAGTAGGTGTTCCACTAAAGCTATGGCTGTTGCCTCGTCACTTTGGATTTCTGGTCTCACACCAGAAGACCAGCAAACACAGAAAGGAGTGATTGGTCCTCATCATGAGGAGGTAGGATTGCTGCTCTGTGACGGTGAGAAGAAATGTTTTACATCACATGATCCTCTGTTGCCCCTTGGTACTTTCATGGTCCACTGTAACTGTAAATGGGCACGTACAGCAGCCATAGCCTGGTAAGAGCATGGTCATCAGGGGCTTGGACTCCTCAGGGGTAAGGACCTGGGTTGCTCCACCAGGCAGGTCACCTAGGCTAGCAGAAATGCTCGCCAAGGGGAAGGAAAGGACAAGGGTCAGCCATGACTTCAACGTCACGTGCAGCAGCAACTAAATACTTCTCCCCACTTGACTTCCCAGAGAGTGTAACCTGTCAGAATCCTGAAGAAACTCTGGGTGGATGGGGTGATCTTCACATGAAGAGCAAATGGACAGGAGTGCTGCCCCTTCTCAGGAGATGTGCCCTTGGCAGAGGTATCTGGGGAAGTTATGCACCCTCATCACCACCCTGCTGCCTGTGGTTAGCAGCCAATGCTGTGGGGACGCAAAAGACCAGCTTCACAAGGGGCACCAACAAGGGGGTACAAGTCTGTTCCAGAGCTCCTGAGGGACCACACCCAAGCCTGGCTCGCTTCCCCTGCCATCTCTCATTCCCTTTACTCCCTTCTCCCCACAGCATGCTCTCAACAAATCACTTTCTCAAGAATCCTTGTCTCAGGCTCTGATTCTAGAGAACCACCCTCAGGTAATACTGATTGGTTATTTTTATTCAATAACGTCATATGTTCCAGGCTGTTAGATATTCCCCCAAAACATGACTTTTAATGGTCACATAATGTTCTATTATATACATGTACTTTATTTAACTAGTCCTGTTTCTAGACATTAAGATTGTTTCCAAGTTTTCACTATTATAAATAATGCTGAGAAGAATAATATTGTTGATAAATCTTTGTAAACATTCTTAATTATCTTATTAGGTTAAATTGTTATGGGCGAAGTTGTGAAGTCCAAGGTCACAAATATTTTGTGGCTTTTAATGTAAATATCATGAACTTGGCCTCCAGGAGGATTGTGCCAGTTTATGAGCCCACAAAGGGTATAGGAGGGTGACTTTCCCCCATATCTGCCAACTAGAGAATAATGAGTTTTAAAAATGTACAAATTTGATAGGTGACATTATTTTAATGTACTTTTTTGGTTATGAGGCAGTTGACTGGTATATAGTTTGACATTGTGTTTCTTGGTGAATTGCCTGCTCAAGGCCTTTGCCTGTTTTCCCATTGATGTGTATTCTTTCCTTCACTGATTTGTTTGACTCTTTTAATTGATTCAAAGTATATGCAGCTTTCAATTGTTAATGTCAAGGGCACCTCACATTTCCTCAAAGCGCTGTGGCCCTCTCCCCTCATTTTAGAGAGGAGAGATGGAGCCCTAGGGACTACCAGGAAAATATGGCATGAATTGGGCCTCACAACTCCCAACCTAATTCTCTCTACCACCTTCATCAGAAGTGAGGACTGAGAAGAACTGACAGAATTGCAGCCACTATTGGCCAATCCCCACTGACAAGGAGGAAAGAGGCTCCACTTCTTATGCCTACTCATTTAATAGTAATCGAGAACTTAATACATGTCAGGTGTGGTGCAAACACTGTATATATAATATATATATATATGGTATTATCGTCTCAAAATCATGATGGGTATGTGCTATCATTACCCCCCATCTTTTTTTTAAATATATACATTTATTTATTTATTTATGGCTGCGTTGGGTCTTCGTTGCTGTGCTCAGGCTTCTCACCGCAATGGCTTCTCTTGTTGCGGAGCACGGGCTCTAGGCACGCAGGCTTCAGTAGTTGTGGCTCGCGGGCTCTAGAGCGCAGGCTCAGTAGTGTGGCACACAGGCTTGGTTGCTCCACAGCAGGTTGGATCTCCCCGGACCAGGGCTTGAACCCGTGTCCCCTGCATTGGCAGGCAGATTCTTAACCACTGCGCCACCAGGGAAGCCCCATTATCCCATCTTACAGATAAGGAAAATGAAGCTCCCAGAGAGTGAAAAAGTTATGGAAATCACACAGGCATTAGGTGATGGAGCTGAGATCCAAATCCCAGTCTCTCTAAGTCCAGAGTATATGTTCTTCACGAAGGTTATACTGTTTATGTTACACTTCCATGCTGAGATATCTTTGGAAGAAGGAAAAGGACATTATGTGACTGTGTGACCCCTAACATAGTCACTGCCTGTCCCGGTGTGTTTTCTTTCACTCTTCCCTCCTTCCTGCTGAAATCATTCTGTACCTCCAATTCTGTAACTTGACTTTTTCCACTCTTTCTCCATATCGCTTCACAGATTCTATAGCCACCATTTTAATGACATGCATGATATTCCTTTGTTGGGCAGACGTTAACTTCCTGCATTTAGTGTTCTCCCACTGCAGATCTGGGGAGAACTGGGGACCCCCCTGTCTTGTCTATAGTCCTCCCTGACTCGATAGCTCCCTTTTCACTTCATGCCTTGAATGAGATGATACAGATTTAACTTGCAAATTGCCTGAGTATGTCTTTCATCGTTGTAGGCATCTGTAAATTATATACGACTGTGTGTGTAGTCAGGCAAATTCTTGCTAACCCTTTGACTTTAAGAAACAGCTAGCGGAGAGGAGTGTGTAAGTGATTAAAATTTCTTCCCTGAGTTTACGTTTCTCAGTTTTTAAAGGGGTGACTGACCTGCTTATGTGAGCCTCATACGTGAAACTTTAATAAGACATTGCTGGGTAAGTTGTTAAGCATCTTGTGGGAATGGCAGTGACGCTCCTGCATCATAGTTATAGTGCCTCTTGTGTGCAGACACTAGGCACTGGGAGTTTTACATGCCTCTTAATCCTCCCCATCGCCCTGTAAAGAGGGCACCACATTATTATCCCCGTTTTACAAGCAAGCAGATTGGTCTAGAGGGGTTAATTGACTAGTCTGAGAGTCCATAGCTAGTAAGAGGCTGAGCTGATGTTTGAACCAAGGTCCCCAGAGCCTCTACTCCAGGCAGGTAGCACAGTGATGAAGATTTGGGTCTTCTTATCGAGCTGTCCAGGCCTCCGAGGCTGTCTTGCCTTTAGATGATGCCTTCTTAGAGTTCTTCATTCTTGGGGGTTTAAGCTGGTTCAGTTTAGTGTATAGGACTTGGTGACCCATCTGTATTCCATTTTGGAAGTTGTGGTAGGAAATATTTACAGGTTTCTTTTTGGTTCAAGCTAGTTTGCTGGGTGGTTTTAGAAATCCTTTTGAGTTAGCTCATGTTCCATTCAATAAGACTGTTAATGCTTGGGCATTTCTGGGGGCTGGGCAAACCAGTCGGGCTCATTGTGTTGTGTTTCCAAGGCTCACCTGGCTCTGTGTGGCTTCTCCAGCTCCAAGTTGGCTCTCTTGTTTCCATCCCAGTTGGAGAGCTGCTTTCACGAGGAACCCCGTTTTGTTCTCAGTCTTGGGATCATTGCTGAGTCGGGGCCTCTTTCAGAAGCCTTGCTCTCTGGAGGCACAAACTCTCCATGGGACCGGCATTCCCAAGCCTCCATCTCCCAAAGGTGTGAACCTACATCATCCCAAAACGGCAGCCCTTCTAAAGGCAGAGACCTGGCGTTGACCCTGAGAGGGAAGGAGGCCCGTGCTGGCCTATTTTGAATCTTTGTAGTATAGTGTGGAGGCTGATGCCAACCCCAGGGGTGCAATTCTCTTCTTGAAATGAACATAAAAATGAGAGTGGGAAAAGGAAAAGGAGCTTGGATAGCTTTTCTGGGAGAGGAAAAGAAAATTGTCTTCAAGTCTCCGAGGGTGTGTTCTTTAGTCAACAGAGAGCAGGTATCTTCAAATTTTCCGTCACAGAACATAGTGTACGGGGAAGAGGGTGAGGCAGCCCCACATCGAGGTGTAGACATGGACTCAGGAGCCAGAATGCCTGCGTTCAGATCCCTCATAATCTTGAGCAAGTCATTCAACCTCTCCCAACCTCAGAGTCCTTAACCACAAAATGGGAGAACTGTGGCATTTGTTTCACAGGGTTGGGTGAGGAACTTTCAATTTAACAAACAAGCACTTACATGGCATTTATTATGTGTAAGGAACTGTTCTAAGCACATCAAAAATATGAAATACTTTAATCTTGATACCCCGCTGAGGTAAGGCATTACACTATTCTATTGATTCTAAGATGTGTGCTGTGTTAACTTCTCTGAAACGGGATGCAGCTGACTCCAAGGATCGTTTTAACTGTTGGAGAATTGGGAGACCGTTCCAGGCAGAAGGATGTCCTAGCTTTTGGGGAACCTGCAGGAACACAGAGGAATCAAACAAAGAAGAGCTCTTTCCAGCAGGACCAGGCACATTTGCTTCCAGTGCTGCAAACAGCTGCTGAGGCTCTCCCTGCTAGAGGGAGCTCCATGAGGGCAGGGGCTGTTGTGTCCCCAACATCATCTAGCCTGGCATGAAGGGCCTTCTCCACAGCTGATTGTTGAATGAGTAAATGAAGACTCTGAGGTTGCCTTCCCCAGAGTAACCCAGGCCCTCCCTTCCGACCCCCAGAGACTTTTCACAAATGCATCAGTCCCTGGAAGTCTCTCTCTCATGATCCCTGGCCACCTCATTAGACTCTGCCTGGAGGACCATAGAGGTGGGTCAAGACACCACCTCACCTTGGTTCACCAGGCATCTTGTAAGCAGCCGTCACTATTAGAGGTAGAGAGCGCCTCCGTATTCCTGGGTGAGGACCAAACATGTGGCCCCCACCAGCCAAATACTATTTTACACTTAATATGACCCTGTGTCATATTAAGTTTTTTGGTACCATATTCAATGAGTCACAGTTGCCGGTGCCTTTTGAAGCATATACGATCACAATCGTAAATAATTAGTATGATTTTCCATTTAAATCTTGCCGACTGGACCCTACATTCCATGGGAACAGACACTAAACTTCATGACGACAACATATACTGTGTATAAATGAACTAGTAACAGCACATGTGCATCAAAAGGTACCTTTCCAGTGGTGTGAAATTTATCGTGGGAGGTGAAGGAAACAGGATGCAGTGAAGGAGATGGCAGCTGTGAGGTGAGGGCTGTGGTGGGTCATAGTGGGACTTTTGACATCAGGTAGCAGCCAGTTTAAATCCTGGCTCTTCCATTTCTTCACCAAGGGATACTGAATGGGCAATAATATAACTCTGGGACTCAGTGTTTCCATCTGTGAAATGGGGCTTATCTTGGTGCCTGCTTCCTAGGGGGTTGTCGTGAGGATTACATTAGATAACACACAGGACTGCGGTATCTGATACATCATAAGTGCTCCTTGCACATCAGCAAATGTTACTGGTATTGTCACCCTCATGATTTTCTCTCTGCGGTCAGGACTTCAACCCCCTCTGCTCTGTCCCTGGGTAGTTACTTGGCCATTAGGCTTTTCTGCCAGTTATTTTCATTTATTTGTGAGGTATTCATTTGCTTAAAATCAATTCTTCCCAAGCTAAGTCGCCCACCTGCCATGGCTCTGCATGGGAGGAAGAAAGCAAGAAGGTATGTGTGTATGTGGGGGATGGCGATGGCGATGGGGGATGCGGGGAGATGGAGTGAGCCTGGCTCTGCTGAATATGTATAATCAATAGGTGAAGTCAACAGGTTCATAAAAGTTACAGTCCCTGCTGGGTGAGCTGTTTTCAGTGGTGTCAAGAAATGCATCTATTTCATTGTTCTCTTCTTGGGGCCAGGAGAGTTTCCAGCATCACCCTCAAATCAGCGGAACAGCCTGTGAGTGGAGAGCTCAAGTCATTCCCCACTGTCACCACCTTCCACCAACGGAGTGTTTGGGGGCTAAGATATCAACATAAACCTGGGAGCTTCTTTGCTTTCAAGAAGAAAAGGAACTAAATTCACTAAGCCGTGAGCATTCATTGATTCACACAATATTTATTGTGTACCTGTCATGTACCAGATGCTTTCTTAAGCACTATGGGTTCAGCAGCAAATAAGACAGATGCACAGCTGGACCCGGCCCTTGTGCCCTGAGTGTCTGGTGGGAGATGGACATTATACAGCTGTGATGAGTGCCATGAGGTTGTTGGGGTCAGGGGAGCCTTTCCTGACGACTTGGAGTGAAGCTGTGACCTGAAGGGTGAGTGGATCCTGGCTAGGAAAAGGCAGGCAGGGAGGAGAGCATCCAGGCTGTAGCAAGCCCCCCACAAAAAGGCCCTCAGGTGGAGGGGGCAGGGTGCAGGTGATCAGAAGGGGAGGGTGAGGGACCTGTGGGATGGAGGGGGCTGGCAGCATCCAGGCTTAGCAGGTGCATGGGTAGTTACAGTGGGGTGCCTGATCTTCACCCTGAGAGCACAGGGAAGTCAGTGAAGAGAGAGAAGGGATCACATTTATACTGAGATAGGACCACTCTGGCGCCTGTATGGAGAATGAATTACACCTGGCCAACTGAGAGGCAGAGACCCTTGTAAGGGGCCCTGTGGAGTGGCGGTGAGACGTGGTGGGAAAGTGGACTCTAGAAGTACAGCAATGGAGAGGAGTGGGTGGAACTGGAAATACTGCAAAGCTAGACTTGACAGATGGGTGATTCATTAAAGGGGGTAGCTGAGAAGGAGGTCAGAATGACGCTAGCGTTCGGGCTAGTGGTGGTCGCTTTCCCGAGGCGGGGTTGTGGGAAGGGGAGCAGGTTTGGCTGGAGGATGCAGCTTAAGCATTCAGTTTTGGACACAATGAGTTCAAAATGCCAGTGAGACAGCTGCCAAATGGAGATGCCATGTAGCAGGTAGGTATATGAGTTTGCAGCTAAAAATAAATCTGGATTGATGACAACGTACATATTATAGGCACCTCTTTTATCAGATGGAGTCCAACGGGTGCTTCTCATTCTAGCCAGCATAGTGTCATGAAGTGGGGGCTACACCTAGAAGTTTCCACTGCGAGATCCATCTTTCTCTCTTTCTGCGACCTTCAGCAATTCATCTAACCTTTCTGGGCGCCCCTGTCCCCAGCATAAAATGGTGATGGTTATGTCTGCTTCAGAATACCAACAGCACATGTCTGAGGATCCATTAAACTGAAAATAAAACATGTGGGGCTCTTTGGAAATAAGAACTAAGTTAAAACAAGGAGTTATTATAGTTGTGTGTAAGCCAATGACAAGCAGAAATACAGCCCCAAGGCTCAGTATTGATTTTGGTCCCGGTCCTTCCCGAAGCCAAATAAATCTGACATTCCTCCCCTCAGGTGCTGTCTGATCGGATGGCAGGTCTCCAGCTCCTAGCTCCTTGCCCCTGCTCCAGGGTTACGTCCTTTCTCGGCTCAGGCCATATCCAGCACCCCTACACCTGCCTGGGCTGCTCTGGCTGCCCTTCCCACCCCGGTAGGTGGTTACAGGGAAGATTCCAGTTGTGAAGTTGGAGCTTGGCCAAGAGCAGATGCCCTCTGATTAAACTGGGGATGGCCTGCCAGAAAAGCAGAACTTGGATCTGCAGAGCAAGGGGTTTAAGGGCAACCAAAGGAAACATCTCCAGACACTTTTCAAACGTTAGGGTAAATTGAGGTTTATGCAGTTTGCTTCAGTCATTCACGCAGGGAATCCCCTGGTGGTGCAATGGTTGAGAATCTGCCTGCCAATGCGGGGGATGTGGGTTCGAGCCCTGGTCTGGGAAGATCCCACATGCTGCGGAGCAGCTAAGCCCCTGCACCACACCTAATGAGCCTTCGATCTACAGCGTGTGAGCCAAAACTACTGAGCTTGTGTGCTGCAACTACTGAAGCCTTCGTGCCTACAGCACGTGCTCCGCAACAAGAGAAGCCACCGCAATGAGAAGCCCATGCGCAGCAACAAAGACCCAACACATGCAAAGAAAAACAAATCATTAATTCAATTATTGGATATTTATTGAATGGCCACTGGATGTCAGGCTGTGAGTTAAGCCTGGGGATACAGGAGTGAAAAAGACATTATTTTTGTCTTCCTGGAATTAATATTTGAATTGGAAGAGAGAGAATCAAAGGGACAAAATACTCTTAAGGGAACAACCAAATGCAAGGATGGAGAGTAGTGATGTGGTTGGGATGGGGAGGGCCTATTTTAGATGGGTGGTCAGGGAAGGCTTCAATGAGGTGGTGTCATTTGAGCTGAGATCTGACGCCCAAGGAGCTGACCTTTGAAGAGCAGTGAGAGGACCGTTCAGGCAGAGGGCCCAGTCAGTGCAGGGGACCCAAGGTGAGAACATGCTTGGTGTGTGTGCAAAGCCATGAGCAGGAGTGTGGCTAGAATCCAGGGAATCACGGCACGAGGGAAGGGGCCAGATGGTGCAGGGCTTTATTGATCACGGGAAGGAGTTTGGAGATTTGTTTCAGTGTCGTGGTGAGCCACTGAGCAGTTTTATGCAAAGGAGTAATTTCTGTGTTAAAGATTGTTCTGACCCCTGAGTGGATATGGGTTGGAAGGGAAAGAAAATAGTCAATGAAACTAGCCAAGAAGACACTCTTCCAGGTGGGAGGTGACAGCCAAGTGGACCTGGTGGTGCCCGTGGATGTGGAGGATGAGGATGGACTGGAGGGGAGTCTGGAAGTGGAGGGGATCGGCTTGCTGATAGATGGGCAGTGAGGGGACTGGGATATGGAAGGACTGAAGATGACTTGTAGGTTTCTGACTTTAGCAGCCACATGGGTGGGGAGACTGTTATAGGGAGGACTCAGAGCACAGGTTCATGGAGGGAAATCTAGACTTCTGATTTGACCTGGTAAAGTTTGACATACCCATGAGGCACCGAGAGGAGATGTTGAGTATGAAGTTGGACATACAGCTGGAAGTTATCAGATACTTCTGGGCTAGAAATGCAACTGGACCATCTCAGCACAGGACAGGATGGGAACACCCAGGGAAAGGGTTTAGACAGAAAGGGCAGAGAGCTTTGGCTTGAGCCCTGGGAACTTCTGGTATATATGTGGGAGCGCCCAGGAAAGTAGGAAAGTAGGAAAAGTAGGAAAGCCGGGAGGGATGGTGCCACGAGAGCCTGAAGGAACCTCTCAGAGGTTAAGGCGGGGTGTGGGGGACCGAGGGCTGCCCACGCGGAGGAAGTTGCTGATGGTGACAAGTCATGTCTGTTAGTGAGGCTGAAAGACAGAGTGGGTAGAAAAATGAATTGGAGCTGAGAAGGCAGAAACGACACCTGGGGATGACTTTCTGGAGGAGTTTTGCCATCAAACTGGGCAGAGAAATGGGGCAGTAGCTGCTTACTTGGGTTTCTATGCGAAAGTAAGAAATGTACTCGCCATCATTTCTAAACCTCTCTCCTGCTCGGATACCCCCAGGATATGATATTGAAATCCCTAAAATCTTCCCATGATAAAACAAACTGTGGATGACGTGCAGTCCCCAATATAATAGTTGTGACTCCACTCCTTTTCTCCCTCTTAAGAAAGCTTCTAGGAATGTAAATCAGTGAGAGTAATGTTGGGATAAGCATCTGCTACTTTTTAGGAAAAAACTCATAATCCAACTTCTACACATTAAACTACATGCAACCAAATTATTTGCAGTACAACTGACAGCTGACCGTATCGCACACGCTGGGCATGTGGGCTGAGAAGCGTGAGGTTCCAGACTATGGTTGGGTACCATTCATTCATTCATCAAGTATTTTCTGAGCAGTTGCTTCATGTCACGAGTTTGGCTCTGGGCACGGGGGACAGTGGTGAACAAGCCAGACTTGACCCCTGCCCTCACAGAGCTCCAGGCAGCCAGGGACACAGACATGGAGTGAATGATTTCAAGCGCAGTAAGCTTACCGCTGAGAAGCACTGTGTTCTCAAGGAGAAAGTCACCAGCATCCTGGCCTCATCCACAGGTTCAGCAAGTCTGCCTGGAGAAGCCAGGGTGACTAAGCCAAGGGGTGAAATCAGTGAGGCCAGTGTTGGGGGTGGGTGTGGTCAACGGCCCAGGCAGAGGTCAACACCCAGTGATGGATGGAACCCATCTCCACGGAGGCCCATACCAAGGTCAGCCTGTCCAGGAAGTCAAGGAAGGAGGAGGGGGTGGCATGAGAGGCAGCTGGAGAGGTGGGCAGAGCCAGCTGTGCAGGGCCTGGAGCCCTAGTCTTGAGTTTAGTCTTTATCAGAAAGCAACGTGAAGAGATTTAAGAGTGTGCTGAGGGGAGATGGGTGACTACGTCAGCCCTGTGCTAAAAGAGCACCCAGCTGTCTGCGGAATGGGTTGAGATTGTACAGGAGAAAGGCAGCAGGTAGGTGTCCCCTGCACCCAGGCAGGGGCTGCATGAATGCCTTCCAGCCCTTTTGATCAGACTTGCCTGAGGATCTGGAAAGCCGATGGGGGTTGGGTCTCCTGCCTCTGTGTCCTGTCCCTGAAGCCTGGCCTGGTTCTTCTCCGTCCCCTCCCTCCCCTCTAGGAAAACCCAATAGGCTGGTGCTGGGGCTAGTTCCCAAGGGGGCGGGGACAGAAGTAGATACGGGCTTCTCTGTATAAGAACACCAAGGGATGACCACAGGGTCAATGTGGTGACACAAAGCTGTGGAAATGGTAGAAATGGAGGCCAGAAGGACTGTCTTTAAGAGACTGACAGCAGGTGGCATGGTATAGGGCATGGACGTGCAGAAATGCGGGTGGGTGCATGACCTGGGATGGGCAGTGCAGAAATTCACTCACCTCGGGGAGGCTCTCCTAAGGAATGCTGATTCAGCAAGTCTGGGGCGTGGACCAGGAATTCCCATTTTTAAGAAGCCCTCCCCTCCCCCCAACAAGGTGATTCTGACTTAAGTGGCCCTACGACCTTGCTTTTGAGAATGCCTCAAACGTTGGCCCGCTTCTTGGCCTTGATCCTCAGTCTCCTCAGCTGTCTCTCACCAGCTTGGGCCTGAAAGCTTATTTCATCCCTGCATTGAGATGTGGCTAACCAGATCCCTGGCAGCTGGACCAGGGGCGGCGGGGCTTTCAGGCGCGCCCCACAGCAGCGCGCAGCCGCCAGGGGTCGCCAGAGGCCTCGGCTCGTGCGCTCGGGCTCCTCCGCCCGCGGACGCCGCGCCCGAGCGAGCCTGCGAGCGAGCGGAGCCAGAGCGCTGCGGGCTCACAAAGCGTCAGGACTCTGGGCGGCGGGTAGCAGGAGCGCAGGGGAGCGAGCCCGCCGATCAGCGTTCTCGGCGACCGCGCCACAGGAGCTTGAGCAACTCGGACGCGGGGACCCGGGCCGGGCCCCAAGGTACGTGTCCCACAGAACCCCGCGCCCCAACTTGGCGTACTTGGGACCTCCCCGCGGCCACCTGGGGGCTGGCGGGTCAGGGCCTGGGGCTATCTCCGCGCGCCTCTCTTTCCCCGAGGCGGCAGGGCGGGCGAGAGGAGACCTCCCACCACCACCCCATTCAACCGGAGCCTGGACTGCTGCTCGGAGCCCTCTTCCCCGTCTCCCTACCCCGGGGCTCTGTGCACCGTCTCTGGGAGTGCCGCTTGCGGATCGAGGGCTCTCCGTTTTTTGGGGAGGGTTACTGAAGCCCCTATCCGAGAGTGGCTGCCAGTGGGGCACCCGGAGAATAGATGACAAGGTCCTCTGTAGTTTGATAGCGGCCCCTAATTTGTGACGCAGCCTCTTCATTTGTAACTGAGCCCCCCATTCATGAGCGGGGTCCCTAGGTCTGTAGATCCGCCCCCGGTGTGCGAGGGCTGACCCTGTCCCTGCTGGGAGATCCCCCCACGCCGACAGCGGGGGCCGGTGGCGGAGGCGCTCAGTCCTGGGCGCCCGGTGCGGGGCTCGTCACCGCCCTGGCCTCCCGCTCACCGCCCCCGCTTGCCCCTGCCCCGCAGATGCCAGCGATCGTGGTGCTCGCGGCGGCCGCCGCGGCGTGGTGCTTCCTCCAGGTCGAGAGCCGGCACCTGGACGCGCTCGCAGGAGGCGCGGGCCCCAACAACGGCAATTTCCTGGACAATGACCAGTGGCTGAGCACAGTCTCCCAGTACGACCGGGACAAGTACTGGAACCGCTTTCGAGACGTGAGTACAGCCGCCGCCGGGCCCTGCGGGGGGCGGGGGAGCCTCTCAGAGGGGGCCTCTGAAGTGGGTGGGGAGGGCACTGGGGCAGACTTGGCCGGCAGCTTGTGGGTTCGGGGTTCCTGGGCTTCATCTTGCCTGAGAGGAACTTTAAAGAGAACTTCGAAGGCTTGATGCTCTCCGCCTGTTACCTGTGGCCCAGGTGTGTGTATTTGTCGGACTGGGGGAGGTGACTGTACTAAACATGGTGTAAATAGCGAGCAGCTGCGGAGGGAGAGGCTCCTTAAGCTTCTGAGATCTCCTAACGCTGATGGTTGACTTTGCCAAGCCCCCTGGAAGACCTCCCTAGGCAGCAGCTATTTAGACCATCTCTAGGGTGTTCCAGAAGAATGCCTGCTGCAGAGGTTAGGTTTGGGGTGAGCCCAGCTCATTGAGTAGGGAGGCAGGTGTCCCAGGAGGTTCGGAGAGTCATGGCCACAGGCCTGATGAAATGTTGGGTGGGAGCATGGTGGTTTTGACCCTTGGCGTCTTTAGGGGAAGGGAAAAGGAGGAGGCACCTCGTGGAGTTGGTCCACCGCCGTGAGGGGGAGCCTGGGTGGCAGAGGATTGCTCCTCTGAGGGAGCTGTAGGAGGGGAGAAAGTTATTCCTGGGCACCCAGAGGCAATCTGCTGCCTGTTTCTGCCGCAGGCTGGGGGCGGCTCCCCAGGTACGCCCCAGAGGATGCTGGACGAGAGGCACCTGACACAGTCTTTCCAGCAGATGGCATCCCCTCTGTGCTGTGGGAGCTGCTGCCGGCTCTTTCAAAGGCCGCCCCAGGTGGCTGGGGCCTCTCGCTTCTAGGGGACTAGGAAAAACTTTGATGATACTTAACATCGGGAACTCCTGCCTTTGGGAGAGACCCATACCACCGAGCCCCTGTTCTTGGCACAGGGCTCCCTGAGGTGGGAGATGTGTGCGAGTCACTTCCTACACTGGATTCCTCTTAGCCCCATGCCCGGCATGCCCAGTCCTTGCAGAGGGAGGGCCTGAGGAATCCAGTGAATCCAGGTGTCTTCTAGGACTTTCTAAAGAGCACTTCTCCAGGTCCCATTCCACAGGAGCCTAGGCCTTGAGCGGGGGTTTACTTATCTCTCTTCTCTCTGTTCCTCTTCCCTCTCCCTCTAGTTGATGGTGGTCTTTTCCTTCAAAGAGGCTATTAAACACTTTCATTGAACAAGTTATTTGAGGGCTTATTGCTCCCCCCACCACCCTGCACCATGAGATCCCTGCCACACGTCCTCCTGTCCCTGATCTAGTCTGTTAACCATCTTCGATCCCCTTTTGGTTCCGCTCCAAGGAGCCCTGCACTGACTGCCTTTGCCTGCAGCTGAAAAAGATGGCCAAGATGCCCAAAAGATGCCCCAAGGAAGCTTCCATTCCCAGACTTATATAGGATAGGAACTATCTTGCTTTTTTCTTTCTTTTGCCATTACATTTTAGATAGAGTTGAGGAACAGGGCAGATGCTTAACTCGGCTGGAGCTGGAGAATTGGGCCAGGTGTGGAGGACAAGGGCCCCTTTGCACACGCCTTGGTTTGCGTGGCAGCTGGGTCAGATGGAAAGCGGCTGTGCTTGTTGGTCTTTGGGTATGGAAAGGTTTACTCTGCTTTTGTGTCTGTTCAAGGTTTTCTAGTCTTGGTGTATCATAAATATGGAATTATTCTTGTTTCCCATTCAGATTTAAATTTTGAAAGATTGGGCTTTTCTTCACTTCTCATCTTCCTTGCAAATGGTGACATTTTAAATTCTTGGATCAGTGTTTTTATTGATACAAACCTGGCTGATCATGAAGCTCTCACCTGGGGTGCTTGTTAAATTGTAGCACCCACACTCACCCCTTCCTCCTCAGAGATTCTGATTCTATAGCTCTGAGATGAGTGCTGGGAATCCATATTTTAAATGAACATTCTAGGTAATTCTTAGAATGATTAGGAAGTTCCGCCTTGTAAAAATGTCCAAAGCTTAACAGAAAGAGAAAAGCTTCTATGTTCAAATGCACTGCTTTTTTGTTTCTGGAGCAATTTTAGGTGTTAAACTAATATTTTTAGCAGCATATATTCTTTTAAAATGATAACTTAATCCAGCATACTATTTTAAAAACATCCAAAATGCTTCAAAATCGCAAATATCTTCAATCATCAACCATTTTATATGCTTCCTGGAGTCTTCTGTTGCTAGCTGTGGGTCAGACATAATTTAATGCCATTAACCTCTTTAAAGTGTTGTGAAATGCAAACTAGATGCTCTTTTAGGCCAAGTCTGAGTGTCTTCAGTTGGGCCTTTTATTTGGAATGACCACAGAGCCTCAGTCCCCTGGGACCAAGGACTAAAATTTGCTTCCTACAGGAGCCAGTAGTTCAGTGGACAGTCGGTAAAGCCCCAGCTAATGGTGTCATTGCTCAGCCAGCCTGGTCATTTTTCACTGAGCCAGGCCTTACTTGAGGTTAGCAAAGCTCAGCTTCTCTGCTGTTGTTTTTGAGTTTTGTGGAAACCACTGATAACTTTGAAAGACCGGGCCCTGAGGTTGTTACGATGCTTGGTTTTGAAAGTCACCGTGAAAGAAAACTTCTTGCCTTTCCCCTGACTTGTCACTTTTTTTGCATTTGGGAGAGAGATATTTAGAAGGGATTTTTGAACTTGTGAAACTGAAAACTAAGGGCTCCTTTTAGAGAGTTGATGATACCCATTGGCGGTGGTTATTGGCTAAATTTGAAATGGAAATGGTGGCGGGCCGTGTGCTCCGTGTTCCCCTGCCTGTTGAGTGTGCTGTGATGTTGCCAGAGATGACCTGATAGCTCCTACTGAATGCTTTGAAGAGGTCCTGTTGTTCTAGATACACAAATAATCTGTCGCCTTCTTTCCAGAAGTCAGACTTTCACAACTACTCTGTGGCTTGTTGCCTGGAGCAATGGAGCCAGGAGGAATATAACAACATACAGGTGCTTGCTCCTAAGTGTACTGGTGGCCTGTTAGTTTGGTCATTATTCTTGTATAAAGACTAGCAGTTGGGATGTTTTGGCCAGATGGAGACCCAAACTTTTGCACAGATATAGTATTAAGAAGGAGAAGATAAAGAAGGCAGGTGTTTGTTTTAAGTTGTACAGTAATTTCCCACCTCCAGCTGCTCCAACTGGCATGCAGAGTTAAAATCCTCTGTGGTTTGAGGTTGAGGGGTCAGGATGCCACAACCATTTTCCTGATTTTTTTCTGAATCTCATTTGGCTTTGCATAACCATTCCTATAAGGAGATTTCCTCTGTTAATTCCTACATTCATTTGTACGTCCATTCATTCCAGCAAATGTTTGACTGTCTACCATGTGCTAGGCAGTGGCCAAAAGGGTGAGCAAGTTAAATAAATGTGATCTCTTCTCTCAGGTAACCACTTGTCTACTGGATGAAATCCTTTAACTTACGCTGTCAATATTTCTTTCCTATTGTTATTTTTTTAAAGTTTTTTTCTTATAAAGGTAATATGTGCTGGTTGAAATTACAAAAAAAGAAAACATTGCAGAAATAGATGATACCTAACATTTATCCAGCACTTAGTGTGCCAGGCATTGTTTAAGGTACTTTACATATAGTATCTCATTTAATATTCATAACGATTCTGGGAGAGAAGTCCTGTTGTTCTTATTTACTGGGAGGTGAAGTCTCTTGCCCACAGAGCTAGGCTGTGGAGCAGCTGGACTGGACCCAGGCACTCTGACTCTAGACTCTTGCGAGACTCTTGCACTGCAGCCCATCAAGAGCGGAGTAGATTTTGGCTGTGAGCCTCCACTGGTATCACACTGCAAGTCTTTGCTGCTTTATGTCTGAGGGAAATCAGTGAAGAGCCTTAGGTTGAGACAGAGTGGAGTGGGAAGCTAGGCGCTGGACACAGCTTATTGTCGGGGTCACATCAGGCCTTATCTTCTGCTAATAATGAGCTTCTGATTTGATTAAAATAATACTGTTGCTTACACCAAACATGACATTTTCTTTCTTTTGCACTCATGAAACTAGCCCTGACATTTAACTCCGGGATAATTACCTTTAGCAGGCCCGAAGACTCAAGTGTTGCCTTGGCTGGCATTTATCTTACTCCGGAGTGACCTGAGTTTGTAATTCTAATGAGACCACAGGACCAGCCCACGTGCTTTTTCCTTCTTGTGCACACGCTGTGGGATTTGGTGGTCTCTGTAGCAGAACTGGGGTGGCAGTGAGCATCTGATCTGCTCATTTGATCTTAACGTCTCAGCTGTAATGAGTTTCAAGGGCAAGTGAGGCTTGTTGACAGAATGGTGGCTGGCTTAGTCGGTGGGGTTGGTGACAAGAGAGGTGATGTGGCTTAGTGGATCAGTCATTAATCTGTCACCACAGAAACTTGGCTTGTAATAGAGAGTAGCAGAAAATCATTTTGATTAAACAGGTTCAAGGAGAATTAAACGAGTTTGTCATCCTGACTTTCTTTAATGAACCCACTATCTTAAATCCCCTGTACTAGACGACCACTGATAGAAATAATTATTTCACAGGAATCATTATAAAGGGACAGTTTAAAAGTTGATAGCCCTAAGACCATTCTTGTATTTTCTGTCCTAACCTTCAGTTTGCCCTTGTAGACAGAACCTAGTTTTTGCCTGGCAAGGATGGCAGAGCTTTTGCCCTAGTTGACCCTCCCAGGCTGAGTTCCCCTGTGTCTCCTGGGCCTCCCAACCCTGCCTCCACAGTGCTTCAGCAGAACTGGATTGCTAGGAGGATAAGTACTCTCCTGTATACTGATGAGATTATTGTCAAAAGCAAGAACTGGTCCCAAATGGATCACCAGACCTGTACCCCTCCCCTGGAAGAGTGGGACATAAACATTAGCTCAACTATTTGATCTCACTTGGGGAGACACAGTAATGTTAGTAGTTAAATATTTTATAATAAATCATTTCTTACTCATTTACTCATTGTAGTATATTTCAAACCAAACACACTCAATATCTAAACATGAACACCTTCAGGATGGCTCATTTTACCTTTCCCCTGGGGAGGTGACTTTTTTTTTTTTTTTGCCCGGTACGCGGGCCTCTCACTGTTGTGGCCTCTCCCGTTGCGGAGCACAGGCTCTGGACGCGCAGGCTCAGCGGCCATGGCTCACCGGCCCAGCCGCTCCGCGGTATGTGGGATCTTCCCGGACTGGGGCACGAACCCCTGTCCCCTGCATCGGCAGGCGGACTCTCAACCACTGCGCCACCAGGGAAGCCCTGGGGAGGTGACTTTATATTCCTTAGGAAATTCCTCAGACCCAAGCTCATACTTGGTCTCATCTCCCCAGGTGAGATCATTACAAATGGAAGAAATTTCCTGTAAGACATTGAATAATTTGTGCAAGGTTACACGTATTTGTTTTTGGTCATATTTCCTCCACTATAAGATGCCGTCAATTGTAGGGTGTACCATTTTTGTGCACTACTAAGAAAGAAGACAGTGTCCGGAAGGAAGAGTTTAATAGACCCCTGGATGGAGCTGGGACCCTAGAGGACTACTCCCTCTGGGTAGAGGTAAACAAGAAATAAACTCACAATGCAGAAAAGGGACCAGAGCCGGGCGACTCATGTGTCTCCACCTTGGAACTGGTGGATGAAGGGGAAAAATAGGCCCTGAGCAATTGACAGGCTGACTCTTTTGCAGGTTTCTGGTCTCAGTGCACACAGTCATTGTGCCCTCCCAACCCCCGAAAAAAAAACCTTAGACAGTTAATTCAGTTTCAGGCTGTTTGTCCTCTCTGAATCCCTGACTTCTCATTTAATAAGTGGGGGACGACCACTTTATATTGGTGAGGACTCCAAACTGTAAGTGACTGAAATCTAGTCCAAGCTGGCTTAAATGGAAAAGAAAACTTACTCGTGTAACTGAAAATGCCACTGATAAACTACGCATCTAGATAAGGCTGGATCCATGGGCTCGGGTTGCACCACCGGATTTGTGTGTGTATGTTTATCATTTTCTTGCCACTTCCCCATCTTCCCACCCCCATCTTTGGGCTTTATTTCCCCATGTTAGTTGTGTTCTCAGGCTGATTAGTTCCATGTGGTGACTCATGGCAACTACATGTTCATAACATACTGTAGTTTTTATGTCTCCATATTGCCACAAAAATCCCAGAATTGAGACTTGTCAGACTTACCTATATTCACCCATTCTCCAGTAAATCACTGTGGCCAAGTTGGTAGAATATATGCTAATTGGCTGGGTCTGGGTACATGCCTAGTCCTGGGGTGGGGCCTGGGACCTGGGCATAGAATGGTGGTGGGAACTGCATTGGATTACATGGTTAAAGGAAGGTTAAAGGGTAGTTTCTTAAGGGGAAATGGATGCCTTGTGGGCAAACATTACAGGAGTCCACTGTGTTGATCAGCCTCCCTGGGTTGGCATGGAGAGTAAATTGGCTAATATAAGTGAAGCTGTTAGCAGTGTCTGGCTTAATACTCAATTAAGTGTTAAGTATTAAGTGGAGGCTATTATTTTTATTAACAACTCTTATTACACTTCCATGCATTATTTCTCAACTTATGGGTGTATGTATTTATATTTTAGCTTCTTTAATAGTTGTATTCTTCCTGAAGTAAGAGCCTGAGTCTTATCATGCCTTGCACACAGTAGGTGGTCTGTTAGCATTTTACTGATTTGAATGATTACTTAAGCACATCTCTCGATGAATCCCTGGGAAAGGAAAGCCTGAAGAATTACTGGCACATGTGCGATTATAGTGTTTGGTAGGTGGAAATTCTAGGTTACACACACATTGAAAAACATCTTTTTTTTTTTTTTGGTCTAACCCCTATCTCTAAGCAGGACCTTACAACTTCATAACTCCTTTTAGTTATAGCTCTGATGTACAGAGCTCATTGTCCCCAGATCTTTACCACTGAGCCCAGCCCAGAAATCTGCTCAGTGAATGTTTGATTGAATCTGAGTGAATGAATGAACGAAGGAGTGAACGATTCCGTACCAGGATTTTGCACACCTCCAGGCTGAGGAGGACCTGTTCCTTGTAGAGGGCTGGCCCCAGTAAGTCATGCTGGCTTTTGACACGTGTCTTTCATTCTGTTAGTAATTGACTGATTATGGTTACCAACAGATGGGCCGTGCTGTTGAGAGGCAGGGTGAGCCTGACAGAGAAGCTCACCCCCTTCACAATTCAGGTACAGTCCCTGAACCTGTGCAAAGCTCTTCCTGGTGAAGAGGCCCCTCTTAACCTGTGCTCACCGTCCAGTCTTGTCATGAATAAGCTTGGGTCTTGGCTACAGCACCACTTTCCTCATCTGTAAAACTGGAGTAATCAAAACAAACAAACAAACAAACAAACAAAACTGGAGTGATCATACCTGCTTTGTGGGGTTTTCGTGATCTTTCAGTGACTGGCGTACCTGTGATTCTGATAACAATTTCTGAGGGTCACTTCTCTTACCTTGGGCCCTGGGAGCATGGGTGAGTTGCTGACGCACAGCTATAGATGTTGCTTTCTGTCTCATGTCTTGGAGAAATGTTGGGGAAATTGGTTCCATTTTCCTTGAGCCTGTCTTTATTCCTTGCTGGCTGGAAGGCTGTCTGCGGTTCTCTGTGGTTCGTTTTTTAAATTTTCTGGTTGTAGGTCCTGGCACAGACATCTCTGTCGTGTAAATAGCCCTCGTCCTGCCTCCCCCTTTAAAAAAGACTTCCTGCTCCTCTGGTGTCTGGGGCCCATGAGTTTCTCCTTCCCTCTGTGGTCAAGTGTCCCGGGCTTTAGAGCTCCTACAGTTCCCACTACTCTTTAGAAATCAGGGTACCATAGAATTTCTTGGACAGAGTGATTTGTGAAGTTTCTGTTTCAAAAACAAGACTGGTATATATGGACTGCTCCTTGCCCTCATCCCCACCCCGGTCTGTCCACTCCTATTTCTGAGAACCAGCTGGATGCCAGGCTTGGAAGCTAAAGATGGAAACCAAGATTTCCACACACAAGGCTCAGAGTTTAGACATGCATGCAGTTGGAGGGCTGGACAGTATGTGGCATCATAGCCCCTGGGTCTGGGTCCTTCCAGTGTCCTTGCGACAGACGTCAGGATGTTGATTTATTTTGAGGGAGGAGGTAAGGTGCATTCACAGACTAGTGATGTGAATTACTGGGGACTCTCCTGGAAGGATAACACTGATGTCCAAATTAACTTCACTGGGTTCCCTTCTTAGGGTTCTATGCAAATACGTCCCTCAGGAGACCCTCTCCCTTGATCCTTTAGGACAAAGTTTTCTTTGGTGCAGTGGGGAAGGAAGGAAGGAAGGACATATTATACAATTATTTGTAATAATTTGCAAACTCTTCCTGTGTAATCTGTGACATGTCACACTACAGAAGACACCATCAACATTCCCCAGCATAATTATGTGGTGGGTGAGCAGGAATTGATGCCAAGTCCATTGGCGCCTATGATTGGAGCAGGGAAGTAGAGCTTATTGCAGGTGTTCCAGGCAGTCTTTGCAGAGATAAAGCGTGGAGAATACAAACAGGCAGAGAGCAAATGACTCCACTTTGTATTTTAGCTCTACCCTTCCTTTTCCACCATGTAAATGGAATCACTTTAACTCAGTTCTAAGAAAGGCCAGGCCAAGTTGCTGATGACCCTTCATGGCCAAAACAAAAGGGAAGATGCCCAGAGAAAGGTGCTAGAGCAACAGTTCTCAGGCTTACACCTTTATAATATTGAAAAAAAAAATCACTGGTGGGGCTTGTTTAAAATGCAGATCTCAGCCCCCTAGTCCAGAGCAGTCTTGAATAGGTCAAGGGTGGCACCCAGGAACCTGCATTTTAAATAAGCAATCCAGGTGATTCTGATGCAGGTGGTTCTCAGACTGTATTTTGAGAAAAACCCTGGAGAATTATTATTCATCCCTAATAGCCAACACCGTTAGCGCCAATGAATAATACAAGTTTAGACAAAATGAGCATTTGAAGATGTGGAGTAAATCATGAGTGCTGTATTTCCCCCTTATGTCAACAGGGCTACCATTGACATCAATAGAAAGGGCTTGCTTTCCAATGTGTGTATATGCACAGGTCTCTGCAGCAGCCATTGTCGTGAAATGTTCCTGGAGTAGAATGACTTTTGACTTGTCACTGCTTCTAGGGCATCAGGGCTGCTTATGCACATGAGCTTGGTGGAATTGATGTGGGACCTTCTCCATGACAAACTCCCAGGTGGTCATCTCAGCAAATTTCCTGTCTCCAAAGGGGCCTGATCACAGCCGACTCTGGTCTGACTTTGCATCTTCTCTAGCAGGATTGATAATGTTTTGTGCACAGATGAACTGAAGGACATTGACTCCATTGACTCTGACATTGGCTTTGGTTTATGGAGAAGTGGGTATTGAAGATGGTGGATGTAGTAAACAGTGTTCACTCTCACAGGAGGTGGGCACAGAGATGCAGATCACAGTCGTCCCTTGGTGTCAGCGTGGGATTGGTTCCAGGCCCCCCTGTGGATACCTAACCCCACAGATGCTCAAGTTCCTTATATAAAATGGCATAGTACGGGTGGCCCTCCATATGCATGGGCTCTGTATCCATGGATATAGAGGGAAGACTGTACTATCAGTTGGAAACACAGAGAAGGTCTGAGGGATATGGGCTGGACAGTGGTACTACCTGCAGCTCTCTTCTTGGTATAGTAAATCTTCATGCTTGGTTGGCCAGATCATTTTGGAAAGATCAGGGAACAATAAAAGCAAAGACTTGTCAAAGTTTAGAAAATTTATGAGGATCAACAGGACATGGCAGTATTCCTTGTTGCCCACTGAATAAACTCTCAAACTTTGCTTTACTCTATGTTGCTGAATTTCCTCTAATTAATGGTACCTACAATTGACAAAACTATTGCCAAGAGGAAGAAAGTAGTTAAGTGTATTGAACAGACTTGTGTGGTTATTTGGAGTGTTTCAATAGCCCCATTGTTAAGGGATAATTGGGACGTTTCCAGGTCTTTCTGTGCTCATGGGACATGCTGATTCCTCTGTGACTTTGGTGGGGTTGGTGTGTCCAGTACTTCCGTCAGGCCAAGGCATTGCTTCCCATCTGAGCCGGCCAGCCTTGCTGTGACTCTGCACCTGGTCTGTAACCTTTGACCAGCTATCTTGAATGAGACGAAATGAGTGAAAGAGTGAAAATGCTATCCATGGTAAAGGTAAAATAATGCTGTCTTTCCTGGTGTTAGATAAATTGTGTGATTTATTATTTTTTTTTATAAGATTAAGTTGGTGGTTGAAAAGTTCCTCCTACCTCAGAAAGACCTTTGCATGTGTTTTAAAAAATATTTCTTTGTTTCCACGGTCATCCTGAACCTAGATTCTCACCTTTCTAGTAACCAGAGCCTGGTGCACAGATTCAGTAGTTTTGTTTGTTTGTTCATGTATTCATATGTTCATATCACAGATACTCATTGGCCAGACTACTATGTACCAGGCACTGTGCTGGGCAAGTAAGATGTAGCAGGGAGCAAAACATCCTCCCTGTCCTCTGGAGTCTACAGCCCTCTTGTCCAAGACCAAGAGAAGAAACAGAGGTGCTTGGTGTCTATTGAGGGTTCCTCTGCAAAGGGAAAGGCCTGGTCTACAAAGGGACGGGAGCAGTCCCGGCAAGCTGGATGTCCAGAGGCCTTGGGACCTGGGCCATGTTTCTGGGAGAAAGTCACATAAGCCTTCTTCTCTGAATCTGTCTGGTGGTCAAGCCACATGAGCTTAATTCAACTCTTACTGACATACATGAGCGGCCCCTGCTATTTTGCCTGAGTTTAGGACCCAGACACTGGCAACAAAAGGGTGTCGGTCAATACAATCGAGGTGGAGCATTTAGGTGAGACAGGACTTGATGTGTATAAATGCTGAAACGGGATATGTTGAGCCTTGTCCTGGCTCCAGGTCAAGGCCTGTAGCGAGTGGAGAGGGAATCGCAGAAGAGTCCTGGTCCTCAGCAGCCCTGCATAGGTAGGGAGTATGTTTCGCTGGAGTGGAAGATGTGCAGGGTGAGGGTACCAGTCATGCATGTGCCGCCTGATGTGCTCTCACGCAGTGAACACACCATACATCCAGCTGCCCAGTCAGGGGACAGAATGTTACCAGCATCTGAGAAGTCTGTCTTGTGAGCCCCACACTCCCTGCCTGTTCCCCTCCCAGGGAAGAGCTCTCCTGAGTTACAACACTACAGATTATTTTCCTGTTTTTATACTTTTATAGATGGCATTATAAGGAGGTGTTTTTGTGTGTGTGGCTGGATTCTTTTGCTCAGCATTAAGTTTGTGATACATTGTTATGTGTGGCTGTAGTTTGTTCATTCTCAGTGCTGTGTAAATACTCCACAACTTAATTTACCTATTCCTTTGTGGAGGGACACTTTGGTAGTTTCTGGGTTTTGGCTGTTATGGAATAGCAGTTTCTTGGGCATGTCTTCTGGTGCATCTACGTGTACATTTTTTCGGGTGCATACCTAGGTGTGGAATCCATTGCTCATAAGGTAGGTGAATGTTCAGTGTTCAGAGATGTGGTTAAATAGTTTTCCAAAAATGGTTCTGCCAGTTACTCTCCCTCCATTAGTGTATGAAAGTTCACTGGGAGCAACATTTTTGTTTTACTGATTGTAGACTTTAAAAACAAATTTCACAATCTAATTCATAATCCATTTCATCTCTTACGTATCAGGTACTTGCCTACCCTTGTGGAGCCTATGTTCTAGTCGAGAGAGAAAAACAATACACAGATTAAGATACAACAGTTGGTTGCAAGTGCTAAGAACAAAAATAAACTAGGGTAGCTCAGTTGGGAAAAAATAGTCTCTTCCATGAATGGTGTTGGGAAAACTGGGTATTTGCATGCAAAGAAATGAAATTGGACCCCTATCTTATACCACTCACAAAAATTAACTAGGAATGGATTGAGGACTTAAACATAAGACCTGAAACTGTAAAACTCCTGGAAGAAAACATAGGGGGGAAGACTCCTTGACATTGGTCTTGGCAGTGAGTTTTAGAATATGACACCAAAAGCATAAGCGACAAAAGTGAAAGTCAACAAATGGGACTATATCAAACTAAAACGATTCTGTAGCAAAAGAAACGATCAACAAAATGAAAAAGCAGCCTACAGAATGGGAGAAGATATTTGTAGACAATCTATCTGTTAAGGGGTTAATATCCAAAATATATAAGGAACTCATATAACTCAATAGCCAAAAAAAAAAAAAAAAAATTCAGTTGAAAAATGGGAAAGGGACCTGAACAGACATTTTTCCAAAGAAGATACACAAATGGCCAACAGGTACATGAAAAGATGCTCAGTCTCACTAATTATCAGGGAAATGTAAATCAAAGCCACAATGTGCTTTCACCTCACACCTGTTAGAATGGCTGCCATCAACACACCGAGCGATAACAAGTGTTGGTGAGGATGTGGAGAAAAGGGAGCCCTTGTGCAGTGTTGGTGGAATTGTAAATTGGTGTAGCCACTATGGAGAACATGAAGGTTCCTTAAAAAAATTAAAAGTTGAACTACCACATGATCCAGCACTTTTGATAATATATCTGAAGGACATGAAATTACTGTCTTTTTTTCCTGTTTATGTGCACTTTTTAAAAATTGAGATACAGTTGACATGTAACATTATGTAAGTTTAAGATGTCCAAAGTGTTGATTTGATACATGTATATATTGCAGTATGATGACTACTGTAGCTTTAGCTAACACCTCTATCATGTCACATACTTATCATCATCATTATTTTTTTTGTGGTGAGAACATTTAAGATCTAGGCTCTTAGCAACTTCAAACTATATAATACAGTTGGTTATATCACTATGCTGTGCATTAGATCCCCAGAACTTATTCATCTTTTAGTTGCAAGTTTGTACCCTTTGATGACATCTCCCAAATTCCCCCATCCCCCAGCTCCTAGTAACCACCATTCTACTCTCTGCTTCTGTGAGTTTAGTTTTCTTAGATTCTACATGTAAGTGACATTTTATGGTATTTGTCTTTCTCTTTCTGACATCTCAGTATAATGCCCTCAAGTTCCACCTATGTTGTCACGAATTGAAGGATTCCCTTATTTTTCATGGTTGAATATATTCCATTGCATATATACACCGCATCTTCTTTATCCATTCATCTGTTGATGGACACTTAGGTTGTTTCCATATCTTGGCTATTGTGAATAATGCTGTAAGAAACATAGGAATGCAGATATCTTTTTTTTTTTTTTCAGATATCTTTTTAAACTCCTGTTTTCATTTCCTTTGGCTGTATACCCAGAAGTGAGAGTGCTAGATCATATGGTAGTTTTATTTTTAATTTTTTGAGGAACCATTCACACTGTTTTCCATAGTGGCAGAATCAGTGTACATTCCCACTAACAATGAGCAAGGGTTCCCTTTTTTCCACATCCTCGCCAACACTTGCTATTTCTTGTTGTTTTTCTTTCTTTTTTGGTAATAGCCGCTCTAACAGGTGTGCAGTAATAGCTCACTATAGTTCTGATTTGCATTTCCCTGATGTTTACTGTTGTTGAGCGTCTTTTCATGAACCTGTTGGGTATTTAGATGTTTTCTTTGGAAAAATGTCTATTCAGTTCCTCAGCCTATTTTTTTATTTTTACTTTTTTTGCGGTACGAAGGCCTCTCACTGTTGTGGCCTCTCCCGTTGCAGAGCACAGGCTCCGGACGCGCAGGCTCAGCGGCCATGGCTCACGGGCCCAGCCACTCCGTGGCATGTGGGATCTTCCCGGACCGGGGCACGAACCCGTGTCCCCTGCATCGGCAGGCAGACTCCCAACCACTGCGCCACCAAGGAAGCCCCTCAGCCTATTTTTTAATCAGGTTTTGTTTTGTCATTGAGTTGTATGAGTTTCTTATATATTTTGAATATTAACCCCTTATCCAATACAAGGTTGGCAAGTATTTTCTCCCATTTCATAGGTTGCCTTTCCATTTTGTTGATGGTTTCTTTTGCTGTGCAGAAGCTTTTTAGTTTGATGTAGTCCCACTTGTTTTGTTGCTTGTGCTTTTGGTGTCATATCCAAAAAATTCCTGCCAAGATCAATGTCAAGGAGCTTCTTCCCTGTAGAGAGGTGGATGGACCTAGAGTCTGTCATACAGAATGAAGTAAGTCAGAAAGAGAAAAACAAATATTGTATATTAATGCATGTATGTGGAATCTAGAAAAATGGTACAGATGAACCTATCTGCAGGGCAGGAATAGAGATGCAGATGTAGAGAATGCACATGTGGACATGGCGGTGGGGGGAGAGGGGGTGAGATGAATTGGGAGATTAGGATTGACAAATATACACTACCATGTGTAAAACAGATAGCTAGTGGGAACCTGATGTATAGTGCAGGGAGCTCAGCTTGGTGTTCTGTGGTGACCTAGATGGTTGGGATGGGGGTAGGTGGGAGGGAGGGAGGGAGGTCCAAGAGGGAGGGGATATGTGTATATACATAGCTGATTCACTTTGTTGTACATCAGAAACTAACCCAACATTGTAAGGCAACTATAACCCCCCGCCCCAAAATAAAAGACCCGATACCATAAAACTCTACATGAAAACACAGGAAATTACTGTCTTGAAGTGATATCTGCACTTCTACGTTCATTGTGGCATTATTTGCAATAGCCAAGACACAGAAACAACTTTAGTGCCCCTAGATACATGAATGAATAAAGAAAATATGGGATATATGCACGATGGAATATTATTCAACCATGAAAAAGAAGGAAATTCTGCAATTTGTGAGAATATGGATGAACCTTGAGGGTGTTATGCTAAATGACGTAAAAGTCAGAGAAAGAAAATTGCTGTATGGTATCATTTATGTGGAGTCTAGAAAAACCAAACTCATAGAAACAGAGAGTAGAGTGGTATTTGCCAGGGGGTGGAGGAAGTAAGGAGATGTTGGTCAGAGGGTACCAATTTCCAGTTCTAAGGCAAGTAAGTTCTGGGAATCTAATGTGTAGCATGGTGACTATAGGTAAAAATACTGTATTGTATACTTGAAACTTGTTAGGAGAGTAGATCTTAAATGTTCTCACTGTAACAACATCAAAGTGGTAATTATATGAGGTGATGGATGTGTTAACTAATTTTATTATGGTTGGTAATCATTTCACAGTACATACGTGAATCAAATAATCACTTGTGTACCTTAAACTTACACAATGTTATTTTGTAACATTGGGGGGAAAACTAGGTTAAAGGGAATATGGAAGGGATATATTTATGCTCTATTGTGAGTTTTGTTCTTTTGACTTTAAATTGTTCTTTTCCTAGTTGAAAGACAGAGCTAATTTGGAAAGAGGATTTAGATGATACAGAAAAAGAGAAATAATTTACTTCCTTCCCATATGCAGTCACTGTTAAAATATGTGTGTGTGTGTGTGTTGGGGGGGGAGGTCTATTTGCTTCCCAAAGTCTTAATGTCAGAGTTTTAATGTTCATGGTTGATATCATGCTGTTAATATGATTTGGTTTTTTTTCTCTCTCTGTCTCTTTTTCATTTAATGACACAGCATAAGCATTTTAGTATAGCATGATACTGTTGTTTGTAAATGACATTTTAATGGTATATATTAGTCCATTGACTGTACATACTGCAATATACCAGACTAAAATATCTGACAGTAAACAATTGGTTGCTTCCATTTTTCCTTAATGTAAATAATTATATGATGAACGTTTGGGCATATGAACCTTTCAACAGTTAGATTTCCTTACCATATATTCCCGGAAGTGGAGATACACGGTGTACTGACATTGCATTTTAAAGGCCATTGGTGTATGTTACCATGTTGTATTGATTCTACCCCAGAATTATGGAAGGTACCTTTTATTGCACCCTTGCCAGCATTGGCTATTAGTGATTTTTTTGGTAAAGAAGGAGAATGTGATAGAAGCTTGACATGCCAAGATATGTGCAGGTACTGAGTTAATACAGGTAAGATGATGCCTGCAAGAGTCCCAAGTCGGAGGAATGTTTCTCTGATTCCTCCTGAGTTTGTTGTGGAGACATTAAACTTGTGGAGATATTAACAAATCCCAGCCTTGTTCATAATTAGGGGCAGGAGCAGATGCTCCAAGTCTGATTCTAAGTGAAATTGATTCTAAGTGAAATTGCTACCGACAGATCCCCTGCTACTGCTACAACGTGTAGAGGTTTTTATACCCTTGTGTTGGACGAGGGTGAGAGGAGATCATTAGAAACACACTTCATTCCCAGCCTGATGGTAAAATGGTTTCTCCTGTCAAATACAGACAAAGCTGGGGCCCCCATCTCAGTCTTCATTTGTGTTCAAGACATCTGCCTGACTTTCATTAGCCAGTATTTCCTCCTACCTCAGGCCTTCCGGTGCACTCACCTCAGAAGAGGCAGGGAGAAGGGTTTCCCCTGGCTGCTGTCTCAGCATCGTGCAGGAGATGGGAAACATGAGTTCTCTGCATCTGTCAGCTCTTTGGGAGCTGTCTGCAGGCCTAGAGCAGTGATTCCCAACTAGGGAAGAGTTTGCCCCCAGGGGACGTTTGGCAATGTCTGGGGACCTTTTTTTTTTTTTTGCGGTATGCGAGCCTCTCACTGTTGTGGCCTCTCCCATTGCGGAGCACAGGCTCCGGACGCGCAGGCTCAGCAGCCATGGCTCACGGGCCTAGCCGCTCTGAGGCCTGTGGGATCCTCCTGGACCGGGGCACGAACCCACGTCCCCTGCATCGGCAGGTGGACTCTCAACCACTGCGCCACCAGGGAAGCCCCTGGGGATATTTTTGATTGCCACAACTGGGGGTGGGGTGCAGGGGGGGACGGTGCTACTGGCATCTAGTGAGTAGAGGCCAGGAATGTTGCTAAATGTCCTACCATGCACATGACTCCCTGCACGCCCCCCTACCCCGCAGTGTCAACAGTACCAAGGTTGGGAAATGCTGGCCTTAAAGATATGGTTGTTTCTTTTATGAGGATGCTTTTTTAATGTGAGGTGTAGTCCAGGTGGATGAGGCGGAGGGTGAGGGGCATATGCGGGAGTCATTCTTTTCATCATTCATTTAAGGAATCAGTGTGACAGGGACTGTCTGAGGCCTTGGGTTAGAGACAAAATTCTCTGCCCCAGTGGAGCTTACATTCTAGGACATGAGCACCTCAGGTTCTAGATACTTGACTTTGCCAGTGCCAAGAGAAGGAAGAATGAATCAAACACATACATTATTTTTTACATCTTGAGGAAATCTGATGCATCATCACAGCCAATCAGGTATATTAAAAAACCATACGATTTTAATTATTTTTTGCCAAGATAAATGGCCACAGGGAGTTTTTGTGTGAGATGTTGTGCATTTACCTGTGAATCAGGGTAAATTGCCTGCACTGTGAGTCAGAGACACTGTTTGATTTTGTTTCCGTGAGGAGCAGGAAAATGCAGCATAAAAGTATTTCCGTTCCGCCAAAGAACTGACGGTCTCCAGATGGCTGGGCTGGTGACTCTCCCTTGAATCTCGTTTTGCCACACATCTCGGGTAGTAGCCGTTACTTCCAACAAGATAATCCTTGTTCACAGCTCACTTCTTTCTCATAGGCTGCACAGCAGATTTTAACGACCTGCTCCTGTGAATTCTGTAGCAGTGGCAGCCCGCACCACACAGCTTCGTACTAGAGAGCGTATTCCTCCCCCTGGGTTCTTGTTTTGCCTGTTGGAGGCACAGCTGGCTTGTGAGCTTCTGTATTCCAGGACCTTGGCTCTTTTTTAAAAAAAAAATTTTTTTAGCATCTTTATTGGAGTATAATTGCTTCACAATGGTGTGTTAGTTTCTGCTGTATAACAAAGTGAAACAGCTATATGCATAAGTATATCCCCATCCCCTCTCTCTTGCGTCTCCCTCCCTCCCACCCTCCCTATCCCACCCCTCTAGGTGGACACAAAGCACTGAGCTGATCTCCCTGTGCTATGTGGCTGCTTCCCACTAGCTGTCTGTTTTACATTCAGTAGTGTATATATGTCCATGCCACTCTCTCACTTTGCAGGGCCTTGGCTCCTGAATTCTGGTCTCTCTGAGGCCGCCAGATGTTCATTACATGTTTGAGGATGTACTGGGAGGCCTTTTCTCTTTCCCTGTGTAATTGTAGCACTTTGGGATGGGAAAGGGAGCAGAACCCATAAGAAAGTGATCAGGCCTTCTCAGCCTCCCAGAGGCTAGCTGATCAAGCCTTTACTTCTGGTTTGTGTAGTCCGCCAGTCTGCGCTGAGTCCATAAGGTAGTGGAGATGAGGAGAATAGTTTGTCTCGCCTATTTGCATGTTTCCCTGGCTTCTTTTCATGGATGTGAAGCCTTAGGTCAGGATGACGGTGTACCATGCATGTGCCCTGTACCATTGGGCATTTCCATCGTGTCCCCTTCCCCCATTAAAAAGTGCTCTTCTTTTTCTCCTTTATTCTGCATCCTCCTCAAGGCCCATCAATTTCTGTCCTTTACATCCCCCATGAGTTGCTATCTCTACCCTGCCTGGTCTCACTTCTGGGGAAGGTTGGATGTTTTAGGCATCGGTAGGAGTGTGGAGAAAGATCTTCTTTTTGGTCTGGTCTGAAAGACCCTTTCCACTTTGAAGATTAACTTGCCTCCAACGTAAGTCGTGTGTGATGCTAAGCTAAAAGCCTTGAGTTTCTAGCCTTGAGTTTCTAGCCTTGAGTTAACGTCAAAAGGCTCATTGAGTTCTTGGGCGTACTTTTGGGGACAAGGAGCAAAGAGAAGAAAACCTGTGTTGCCCACCTCTGCTCCCCTTTCCACAACTCTGGAGGACCCCTTCTGTTGTGGCTTTTATACAGACCTGTGGCAGGCTTGGCCACTCTGTTACTAGTTATCTAAAGTGGGACCTTGACACACAAACCAATCTGCAGTAACTTTTTAGATGCTTTTCGTCGGTCATAATTTTTAAATCGCACACACTCTCCACTCTCCTCCCCGCTCCACAGAGTGAGTATTCATGTGAGATGTTTTCATAGCGTACAAGACTGACACGCAGAGTAGCTGAGGCTCTGCAGAGGTAGCAGAGATGCTGGTGCACAGGCAAGAAACTCAGCTTGTGTTAAGAATCATTTTCCTCTCATTATTTTGGTGAAGTAAATTTTTGAGCTTGAGGGAGACTAGATCATCTTAATTATTGAATATGTGTGTGCTAGACATGGTGCCAGGCTCACAAATGTGGAAATTCAATACTAAATCTTGGCCCTAAGGAGCTGATGCTCTACTTGGATAAACAGAAAAATAAACAGTCATAACACAGGCGCTGTGAGTGAATGCAGGGGAGCACAGGATGCTCTGGGAACCCCAGCGAGGATCATCCAATCCCATAAGAGACGTCAGGGAGGCTTGTGGGGAGAAGGATGTTCTGAATTGTGCCGTGCCTTTTGGGGAGGATCGGATAAAGAGGGCAAGGGGAAGGATGTTGTGAGCAGAGAAGTTTCTGTAGCAGGATCTGTCACCCAAATAGATCCCAGGGCCCCACACAGTCAAGGCTTTGTTTAAAATTCTGCTCACAGATGCACAGCCCAGTAGCCAAAGGATTTCAGAAAGAATTCCAGTTTTTCTTTCTGTCTTTCAAAGTATGTTAGGGAAGATCCAATTCATAACCCACAACTACATTCTCAAAACCTCTGTTCTCTGTGTTCTTTTGGTCCCTATGTTACTCAGGAGTCTTTTACATGACAGCCCCATAAACCCTTCCTCTTCTCTCCCTTCCTTTTCTTCCAATAGCTTGTTACGTAGTGTGACTGTGTCTCTCTTGGCTGAAGACAGAGTAGAAAGTCAGAGAACCTTTACATGTTAATGGGTCTCCTCCCTGTAACACCTCATGCCCACACTCCGGCTGTTCAGTGCACACCCTTCTCAATAGCATGGTTGGGCTCTAAGCCCGCTTCTCTTGGACACGTTATTTCATGATATCCTAATCGTTTCTCTCTCCCTGTAGGGTGTAACTTCTTTGTGCAAAGAAAAGCAACTCTGTCTCTAAAAGAAGCAGGAAGGCCATATGATAGGATTAGTACACTATGGCTGGTAGGGCCAACTAGAGCTGATTGTCTTGGGGCAATATTGATTGTCTTTTTAGGATTATTTCAGTAATGTGTGTGTGTGTGTGTGTGTGTGTTTTAAGGAAACGGGGAACAGCTGCAGTTTTCTGAGATCAGTCATAAACACATGTCCCTGTTTGCCAAACATGTATGGGCAACCAGCTTATTGAGGAGCTTCAATTTAGGAAATAAACATGAGACAATTTTGTTTATTTTTAATCGCCACTTTCCCTTAATAACATCTTGGGCACGTTCCATAGTTTTCCATCATTTTTAGCTTTAAAACTAAGGCCAGTTGAGTTTAAAACTTGCATCTCGTGAACAGATTTGGAGTTTTCTCTTTCACTTCGCCTGCGTGGTCTAGACTTGTGGCTCGAGGAGCTGGTGTGGTGGTGAATATATAATTTATTGTTTAATCCTTTTCCTCCCAGGATTGGCATCAAGGTGGGTTCTCTGGAGAGCCAGGCAGGGGACCTGCCTACTACCTAATTCCTTGGTGGGGTTGTTTGACTTCACATCAACCTTTCCCTTCATTTTGCTTTTTTTATCAGTCAGAATAGGCTAGGTTATGCCGTGGTAACAAAGAACTCCAAAAATGATATTTATGGCTTAAAACAAGGTCTTATTTCTCCCTGGTGCACCCATCTCTCATGGGTTGGTAGGACTCTGATCTGTCTTGTCCACAGGCCAGCAGGCTGATGAAGACTGCATCTCTGTGGGTTCACAATCACCATGGCAGGAGGAAGTGTGTGCTGCAGGGCCTTGCACTAGAAGCTCAGTGCTTTGTCTTAAATGAGGCATTCTTTTGAATACAGCAAGTCATGTGGCCAGATTCCACATCAGTGGGGCAGTTAAGGGTGATCCTGCCATGGACCTGGAAGGAGGGGAAATCACCTGTTTGGCCAGTGGCATTAATAACATCCTTAGAGCATCCTCTCCCAGATGTCTGTCCCATAGCCTTATGCTAATAAGGTCCTCTCACCTGGTCCCCATGCAGGGATGCACATAAAATGGCTCCAGTTGAGCTGCCTTCTATGTTCTTTTGTTCTCTAAGCTCTCATCTCCTTGTTCTACTAAATAATCTGGACAGATGCTCCCCCAATGCTGCCTGTTCTCTGTTTGGCCAGTCCTCTTGAATTCTCTTTCCTGTTCAATTAGTCATGGGACAGATGAGCAAGTCCATTGTTTGAGAAGATTTCCAACTGGGGAAACAAATCTTCTCCCCTTGCAGGTGCCCCCAGTTTTTTAAGCTGTTCTGTAATATTCTCTTAAATTGCACTTGAAAGGGGAAATACACCTCACTGGGGGAACCTGGTCAACACTGCATGTTCCAGTGACCACCTTCTCCCCACTCTGGTCCTCTTCTCATACAGACTGGGGAGAAGGTGAGGGCCAGAGTGGGGTAATGGTGGGATCAGTTCTGCCCCGTTTTTGGAAGCCCTGTAGGTAAGAAGCATTCCTCAACATCTGGATGCCTGTTGCTTGACACTTTTCTTTTTTTTTTGTAAAAGGAATATGTAGGAATTTAGTGCTCAGCTTTGGTATTAATCATATTTTTGGAGGGCATCAGAAATCCCAGTCACTCAACACACTCCTTATTTAAGGGGCCTAATTCTCTGCTTGGCAAAATAGTAGTTCATTGATGAATAGGAAGTCCTACTAATATATTTACTTACTAATTTAAACAACCTCTAGACTTGCAACCTAGCTTATGTTGGTCAACATGGGAAGCTTTGCTGAATGCAATTTTTTTTTTTTTTTTTTTGGTGGTACGCAGGCCTCTCACTGTTGTGGCCTCTCCCGTTGAGGAGCACAGGCTCTGGACGTGCAGGCTCAGTGGCCATGGCTCACAGGCCCAGCCGCTCCACGGCATGTGGGATCTTCCCGGACCGGGGCATGAACCCGTGTCCCCTGCATCGGCAGGCGGACTGTCAACCACTGTGCCACCAGGGAAGCCCTGCAATTGTTTTTTTTTTTTTTCTGTTCAAATTAACTAGGGACATGAGAGAGAGTTTAATTTCTTTTTTTTTAAATAACATCTTTATTGGAGTATAATTGCTTTACAATGGTGTGTTAGTTTCTGCTTTATAACAAAGTGAATCAGCTATACATATACATATATCCCCATATCTCCTCCGTCTTGTGTCTCCCTCCCACCCTCCCTATCCCACCCCTCTATGTGGTCACAAAGCACGGAGCTGATCTCCCTGTGCTATGCGGCTGCTTCCCACTAGCTATGTGTTTTACATTTGGTAGTGTATATATGTCCATGTCACTTTTTATTGGGTCATTTAGTTGATGTTCCATTTAAAGTAAAACCAGTGGTTATTTCAGATCTTATGTTCCTGATATATGTGGGACTTGGATGTGATTTTTTTTTTTTTAATCCAGTAACTTCTTCCCTTTTTGAGATACCAGTGTCAGTCTTATGTCCTGGAGATTTTGACTATAGCCACAGGGGATTGTGTCTCAAGCCCTCATGTTTGGTTTCTGGTCTGTTGGTGGATGACTCTAGCTCACTAATCTTTGTTCTAGCATAGGAATAATTTATATTTACTGAGACTTAGTATCTAACAGGTGCTTTTCTAATTTAGCTCTGTCACCATTTTGCTTTCTGTTTATCCATTCTCTTTCTGTGCACGTGCATGCCCACGCATAAACTAAACTTCTCTACCACGTGCTTTGCACATAGTTTGTTTCATCTTCATAGCTCTCCTGAAGATCCCCGAGGAGCCTGAGGCTCAGAACGGGTAAGACACTTGCCAGACAGAACAGCTAAAGAAAAGAAGGGGAGGTTCAAATCTGGGTTGGACTTCGAACTTCCGTTCTCAAGCATGGTGTGCTGCTGGTGGAAATAAACCTCATTCTATTAACTGGCTCGGCAGCCAGCAAGTTGATGGAAACTGGGGCTTTTTCAGCTTCACTACATGAAGCCAGGCGTCCCTGTTTCCAGAGCCACGAGGCTATGCTGATGTGTGGGAGCTGCTTCTGTCAGCTTATTACAGGAGTCCTTAGCTTCAGGTGCTGTCTGAGCTGACATGCCGAGCTTAGCAAGGGGCCCATGGTTGAAATGAGGCCATGTTTCCCCCCTCCAGTGTGATCATCCCCTGGGGGGTTAGCGGGAAACCGTTGTCATGGTCCAGTGGACGTTGACCTACTCTTGTGGCAGAGCTGCTCTTAGAGGTTGTTGGCAGGCTGACAGGTTTGTTTTGATATCCTAGCCAGTGTGTTGGTTCCCCTCCCTTTTCCCCTTCCGCAAGTTATACTGAGAAACATTACAGGCGCTAAGAGACATGAGTTGGCAGTCCCCAAACTCTGAGTGATCTGCAGGTCTCTTCCTGACCTTGAAGTTGGTGGGAAAGGTGTCTGGATATACCTGTGCAGAAGCTTTCTGCACAAGGCTTTTCCAGTCCTATTTACAAAAATAAATTCACTTCTTAAAAATTATAGTTATTAAAATCTCACTTTTTTGAGGAAATTAAAAAATAGAATGAAGAAAAAGTATCTGTAATCCCATCACCCTAAGATAGCTATATTGGTTTATGCATTTATTATACCTACCTACATGTATATAATTTTAAATGAAATGATGTAATGCATATGCTCTTTACACTTTAACATGCTACATAAACATCTTTCTATGTCATGGCATATACTTTGATCACGTCTTCCTAGTATTGCTTTGGGTAGATACTCCATAATTTATTTAAATAAGGCTTTTTTTTAATTTTTATTTTTTTGCGGTATGCGGGCCACTCACTGTTGTGGCCTCTCCTGTTGCGGAGCACAGGGTCCAGACGCGCAGGCTCAGTGGCCATGGCTCACGGGCCCAGCCGCTCCGCGGCATGTGGGATCCTCCCGGACCGGGACACGAACCCATGTCCCCTGCAGTGGCAGGTGGACTCTCAACCACTGCACCACCAGGGAAGCCCAAGGCTTTTTTTTTTTTTTTTAACATTTGGGCTTTTTCAGGTTGTCCCTATTATAATAATGTTGTGATGAATATTTTTTGGTGATTAAATCTTTGTTCATCTTTATAATTATTTTCTTATGATAAGTTTTTAGGAAAAGAATTGCTGAATTGCCAGGGAACAAGAATATGCAAACATCTAAGACTCTGGATGTATTTTGTTGCCCTGCACACCTGCTTTCCCCTACTCAGGCTGGGAAGACCATGTTTTCCAAAACCAAGGACATAGTGACACCTCTCCTTAAAGGTCCCTAAGTTCTTCCACTGACCTAGTCCTTCCACTTTCTAGGTCTTTTTGTTTCTTTTCTAAAAAACAATGTTCACTGGTATTTTTTTGAGTAGATAATACCTACTCATGGTTCCAAATATTTAAAAAAGTACATGGTGGGTATACTTGCTCCGCACCTCTATCTCTTGTCTCCCTTGTTCTGTTCCCTGCTCCTCTTTGCCACAGGTAACCACTGTTACTCATTTCTTGTATATTCATCTAGAAATTTCATGTGCACATACAAGCAAACAAAACTGTGTATTGTACCCCCTACCCCACTTTTAAAACCAAGGTAGGATTCTTTATACACTGTTATGTGTCTTGCCTTTTTAATGTAGAATAGTCTGGAGAGACTTTTAAAAATATTAGAACATAGGGAACTTCCTCGTTCTTTATTTTTTTTTTTTGTTCTTTATTTTTAAGACACATTATCTGAGACGTTTTCTAAGAACCCCACATTTTAAAAAAATTATCAGAGCCAAGAAACTTACCTTTAATACAATAATGTTATCAGGTCTACATTAAAATTTCTCCTTCTTTCTAAAAATACTGTTAGAGCTTTTTTTTCCCCCATTCTAGGAACTAGTCAAAATTGACTATTGAATTTGGTTGTCGTGTCACATTTTGTCTAGAAAAGAGGAATACCTCCACAGTTTTTTGGGGCAGGGAGTCTTTCAGGACATTGAAATATTTAAAGGGTTAAGGCCAGTTGTTCTTGTGAATGTTTCACAATCTGTATTTATCTGATTGCTTCTTCTCAATTAGATTCAGATTAGACATTTGGGCAGGAAGACCACACGGGTGATGTTATGTACTTAGCAGTATATCGCATAAGATACCTAATACCAATCTGTTTCGCTATTGGGGATGCTCAGTTTGATCATTTGGTCAAGGTGGTGTCTGCCAGGTCCCTCATTGTAAAGGTATTCTATGCCCTTTGTATTTAATAAACAATCTGTGGGGTGGAATTTTGAGACCGTGTGAATATTCTGTTCTTAAAAATCTTTTACCCAGTGGTTTTAGCATGCATTGATGGTCCTTGCCTGTATCAGTTACTACACTGGGGATTGCAAAGTGACGATTTTCCAATTATATTCTTTCTATATTTTGTAGCTTGTATTTTTAGCAAAGAAGTATTACTTTTTAGTAACACTGGACACATGGATTTTTAAAAAAATTGAATGTGTTACCATTCAGTGTGTTGTCATTATTCCTCCTGATGCTCACATTGTCCCAGGTTTGACTGTGGGAACCCATTCAAGCTTCCTTTTGTGTCCTTTTGGGCACTCTCTTGCTTTCGGGCATAGTAAGATGTTCTAGGATTATCTCATGTCTTTCCCTCTGCAGTCCTGGAATCAGACATTTATTCAAAGAGGCTGGTTCTTTCTAATGAGAACCGATATTTAGAAACCAAGATCTGGGTACTGGGTGTTCTTGTCAGTACTGGAACTTGTCATTACTTTTAGGCTCTGTAAGTGTGTGAAGGTAGGGATTGTGTAAGTTGTGTGCTCATACCAATACTTTCAGTGTAAATTGAACACCACACTGCTAGATGCCATAAATTTGTTTTTTCTGCAGTGAGAGCCCTGATTCCTAATATCAATACAGTTACTCATGTTTTTTATTCTCCTTTGTACGCAAGAGTCTAGGAACTACAGCATCAATGCTACTACTCACAGCAAACCTGCTAAGTAAAGTTCAAGATTTGTTTGCAGTTCTTTTTGCCCTTAAAATGTGTCCCACTAAGGGCTTGTAGTCAGAGTAGTGTGTGTCCAAAATTGCTTGAATAAATTCTTCTTCCTAAGTGATTTTGTTACCACTTTAACAGATGTTTGGGTTCGTTTATTACTGTTTGTATTCAACTTTAGAGTTTGATTTCTTGTCATTAAAAATTTTTGTTATTGAAAATGTGAAATATCTACATGTTCAAAATCAAAACTATATAAAAAGGATTATTTAGAAATCTTACTCCCTGTAGCTGTGCATTGCTGTCTGTTACACCCACCTACTATAGGTAACTGTTTTTATTAGCTTATAGTTTTTATTTCTGTGTTTCTTTCTATAAGTACACATATGTGTATGTTTTTATTTCCTCTTTTTTTAGTGTGTGTGGGTATATGGATATATATCATATGTACTTTTGCGCCTTGCTTTTTTCACTTAACAATAAATCCTGGAAAGAGTCCCATAGCAGTTGGTTGAAATCCTTCTCATTTTTGAGTATGGCTGCAGAGTTTTTCCACCACGTGGGTTTATAGTAGTTTATTCAGCCAGTCTTCTATGGAAGGGCATTTAGGTGGTTTCATTGTTTTCTGGCAAATTCATGAAGGCAAGTGAATAACTATGTGCATCTGTTGTTTTGTGTTTGTGAAGTTCCATCTTGGGGGTAAATTCCTAGAAGTGGGATTGCTAGGTCAGAGTAGAAGCATATGCAGTTTTGTTAGGTGTTGCTAAATCCCCCTCCATGGGGTTGAATCATTTTGCACTCCTACCAGAGATGTATGACAGAACTGGTTTCCCCACAACCTCACAGACAGAATATGTGATAAAGCTTTTGAATTTTTGCAAATGTGATAGCTAAGAAATGGTATCACAATGTAGTTTTCATTTCCATTCCTCTTGTAACAAATGAAGTAGAGCATCTTTTAATATATTTTGCGTGTCTTTTCTTGTGGATTGTTTATAAATTTTGCCCATTTTTCTCTTGGGTTCTAATTATTTTTTTAAAGTTACATAGTATTCCATTGTCTGGATGTATGTACTTTAGTTACTTAGTTTCCTGTTGGTGGAAATTGGATTCATTCCTGTATTTTGCTGTTAAAAACAATGCTGCAATGACTGATTTGTGGAAACTCCATTTCACTCATGTGCAGCTGTATCTGTAGGTTAAATTTCGGAAGTAGATTTGCTTGGTCAAAGGGTGTATGCATTAATAATGTTAATAGGTCTTGCCAAATTATTCTCCTCTCCCATGGGTTGCCCCAATTAACACTCTCACCAGCAATGTACGTGAGTGCCTGTTTCCTCCCAGACTGGGTTATAGCCTTTGCATTTTGGTCCTGATAGGTGAAACTTGAAATCTCAGTGACGTGTTCATTTGCGTTGAGCATTTTTCATGTACTTCAGATATTTGTATTTCTTTTCCTGCATTATATCACCTACGTTCCGAGGTTTGCTCACCCTTTTTTCCTGGCAGATCGCCCTTCTACCTGGACAAGGGGGCTAGGGGTGTCAAAGGGAAGATAGTGACAGGGATAGCTCCTGTCTGACCAGGAACTCTGCCTCTGGAGAATTGCAGCCCCAGACCAAGCCATTCCTGAAGTGTCTCCATGCCTGAGGTCCAGTGTGAGTGTGCACGTGGTCTGCTGGCAGTGCTTGACCCAGGTCTGCCTGGTGGTGTGTCCTTGTGTCATGGCAGCGAGTCCCCGGCGAGCTGCTCTCCAGATGAATTCCTTGGTGGAGAGAGTGCCCGCCACCAGGACTGCAGCTTGCAACTTGAGCATTTTCATCACCCCTCTCTCTGCTCACCTTGTCAACTGCTTGCTTCTCTCCTCCTGCCCAATCTACCTGGGCTAAATCACTCTGCCGCATTATTTTCCATGCCCTCAGGGCCCGTGGACATCAGTGCTGATTGCCAGGCTGCAGAGTTCCCTGACGACCTTGTTCTCAGCCTCTCATTTCCCCGCTGAGAGGTGGAGAGAGGGCCAAGGCCCCTCCCGCTCTGAGGAGGTGCTCCTTTTCTTACTGCTGTGACTCTCCCCCCCTGCTTGGCTGCATTTGCGCTGGGTCTGATCTACTGACTGCTGGTCCCCAGGAGCCATCATTATGCTTGGTGGTAATGGGACTGCTTCTGGGTTTTCACATGAACTCAGAACAGCCGCCAAGGCCCTGCAGTTTCCAACCATCTTTGTTAACCATGCTATGGCAGCAAAAGCCATGGTGGTGGATCTTTCTCTTGATTCTGGAAAATGTAGCCACACGAATAGTAATAGCAACTCCCATTGATTGCGAATTTCCTACGTGATGATCACTTGATGCGTATTTCCATTTAACCTTTGCAGCAGCAGAACAAAGTAGGTGCTATTATCATCTGCATTTTTATAGATGAGGAAGCTGCCCAAGCCCTCACAGCTATTAAATGTCAAAGCAAGAAAGTACACAGGTACTTTGCCTTTGGGGAGTATTATCATCTGGTGGGGAGGGCAGCAAAATTTGCCAATCTAATTATGCAAAATATAATTTTCATTTCTTAAGCATATGTCATCTGAATATACCAGGCCTGGATCACCCGCTGTGGCCATGGGGACCTCAGCTTGGGGTGGAGAGTTGATCAGAGCTGAGTCTTGCATCAAGCAGACCATGGTTAGGGGAAGTGGTGATTAGTAAGAAGGGCCAGTGTTCGATGAGCATTTACTGTGTGCCCAGTGTGGGCTAAGCGCTCTGTGCAATTGTCATATATTCTCACAACTTTATAAAAAAGGAACTGTTTTCACCCCAATTTACATATGAGGAGACTGAAGCTCAGAACATTAACTGAATTGCCCAAGGACACTGGTAAATCACAAGAGAGCCATGATTCAGACCTAGGTGGCCTGTCTCCAGACACCCATGCTCCTGTCATGTCACACCACCTCCCACTGGGGCCCGGGAAGTTCCCCCAGACCTTTGGGTGGCACCTCCAGTTGGACCCTCCCTTTGGGTAGAGGAGGGAGGGAAGCCAGGATCTGTTGCTGTTCTTTGTTGGTGAATTCCTTTCTGCCTCTGGAGAGCCTGTACCAAGGTGGTCTCCAGGCACTGCAGAGGGCTTGGCTCTAGGGCAGCATGAGCCACCAGACTGGGTTTGGAGACGGCTGACCCCCGTTAGGCCCTGCTGGGGTCTTGGAGGCACCATGCTCGGCAGCCACCACTTCGGAAGCCTTTTCCAGATGTGCCTGTGGCCTCCTCCACCTCTGTTTGGATTTGGCCTTCTTACTGCTAACTACATCACAGCAGGGGGGCTGGCCTCCCACACTGTACCCAAGGATAAGACAAATAGCAGGCTCTTATCTCAGGAGGGCCAGTGCTGGGCTGGCAGACTTCTTTTCATAACAATACCTTGCATTTTTCTTTCAACTTTTCTTGGTCAATCACGAAAAATTGAAAGCCTATGTTCGCTGTGCTGCAGGGAGAGACAAAGTCTCTGTCCTTGTGGAATGCATTGTTTAGTTGAGGATGTGCCTACAAATCCTTCCACAAAGAAACGGTCCAAGAGGACAGCAGTCATAAAAGGAAACATAGGAAGTGTCATAAGGCAATGCCCGGGTAAGCACCAAGAACATCTTGCAGGCCATCTGTGCTCTGAGTGGAGCAGGAAAAGGGCAATGTGGTCTGGAATCTTCCTAAAGGAGCTGGGACTTTGAGGGCAGGTGATACCTTGCACTGGAGTTTCATATGGGGGGTGGGGTATTCTAGGTCCTGAAAGGTTGTCATAGCCCGCCTCTGGGTTCCAGATCAGAGTATGAAGGTTGTGCTGCCCAGAAAGCCCACCCCCGCAGCACAGTCAGTCGTGGAGCCTGACTAGGGGGTGTCCAGCGCTGCCACAAGGACCCAGCTCCTTGTTCAGGGTGGCCAGTGGCAGGAAGGCACTTTCTGTACAGCAGTTCATCCTCCTCACCAGCCCGTCGCAATGACTCAGGCCCGTGGTAAGACAATTCTGAGCTATCAGGAGTGTTTAAGGTGAAAGGGAAGTGTACAGCCCAGTCTTTCCAAAGGACATGGTACAAAACCTTAATCCCCTGAGAAAAATGATTCCCTGGAGAAATATGTCATGTCTCCTTTTAGATGCTCACAATACACATTTATTTTTTAAAAGGCTCTGAGAAGTCCTATAGTAAAGAATCCTATTTAATTTTCAACCCATTGTTTCTAAAACTTATTGACTGTGAGACCACCTAACTTTTTTAGGCAATAATTAATATACAGCAGAATGTGTGTGTGTGTTTAAACACTTTGGAAATGCTGAGATAGTGTATTTCTGAAAGATTTCCATATTAAAAGCACTTAAATGTTAAAAGCTCTTATACTTAAAGCTTTAACTCTCAACTCATAGAAGACTGAGTAACAGAGAGTCAATCCTGGCAGGTTCTGGAAGGTTGAGGTTCTACTGCATATATGGTTTTCATCCTGAGTTAAAAAGTGAAGTTCCTTGAGGGCAGTGATGGAGCCTTAACTCCCCTGGTGTCAACCGCGAAGCCTGCTCAGTACTGACCACATAGCATCTACTCAATAATTACTTGCTAATTGGTTGGTTGAAGATGTCTGCTAATGGCCAAAAAGTTAGTTAGTTGAGGTTGGAATCCAGTTCTTCCAACTTCTAGCCAGAGGCTTGTTTTGCCAGCCAACAAACTCTAAATTTAGGGGCCTCCAGTCTTCCGCTGTTTCCCAAAGCTGCTCTAAAAGCTTACTGAACTCTCTCATTAAGTAGTTTTCTCCTGGTCCATCATTCTTGACTCCCTTTCTCCACCGTATCATGGCTGAAGCTGTCATGATGCAGGTGACTAGACAACGTGTTTTTTGTTTGTTTGTTTGTTTGTTTTTTATGGGCAGCCCTTCTTCCCCAGTTTTATCCCACTACACCTTCTTGCCCCAGAAAAGCATGCAACTTTGATCTGGTCTGCTTTGTTCTGACTGTGAGTTTTACCTTGGGAATTCCATCCTGGTGTTAGGTGTGAGGGAAGTGGGGCTACAGGCGTGCTGTTCCAAGAGCTGGCTTACCATCGACACTCAATTTTTGAGCATGAGAAACGTGTCACCTTAATTGCATAATTATGTGTGGATTGACTACTGAGAGTGTACTAGGGGTTTTCACAGCCTCAGTAGGAAAGATGGACCTTTGTCAATAGGATTACAATGTAGGCCATTTATCGTTAAGTATCTCAGCCCAGGTTAACACAAATATAGTGAGGAGCTACAAATTTCTTTTCCTGTACAAATGTATCGGGTTTCAGATACATTGAGATGTGTCCTTGTGTGGCTGTTTGACACCTGAACCCGCAGCTTGCTGGCAAGCAAGAGAGGGCATTGGGAAGAATTTGAGTGCCCTGAAGGAAAGTTCTTTTAACTCCCACTGGGCTGCATCTGTTCTCTAACCTTGAGAACCAACAGAAAGCAGCTTTATTTTGAGCGTTTCGGTCTCCCTCGATTCCCGTGTTCTCTTTAACTCCAGGAGTCAGTTAGCCTCATTATGGAAAAATGGATTGCACTTAATGAAACGGAATGAGAAGGAGTCGTCATGGTTCTAAGTGAGCACTTTTAGTTAGCGATAATTCATCGGAATGAGATCTGCTTGTGGTTAGAGGTAGTGTGTCCTTTATGGAAGCCTGTCTTCATGGACACATTATTAAAATACAAGACATTGGAGGTTTGAAGGTCTGGAAAATTGAGACCAAAGTAGGTTTATTAATTGTCTCTGCGGTAGTTTGTTGGTGGATAGAACCCAAATCCTGGAGGGGCCGAACTATCTGAATTGTACTTCGTGAATTTAATTTAGTTGAGAACAGTGGCCGGTTAGAAATTTTAATGCTGCCGGGCCCTGTCCTGCCTCCACCCCTCTGTCGGTGAGCCCGCCATGTGCAGGGTGTGCTGACCTCACAGCCTTCCTGTTGTCGTTCTGTTGTGTCTGGACCTCTTTCCTGGCCCTGCCCTTTACCAGGTTGACTCTGGCCCACCCTTTTGGTCTCAGCCTGGCTCTCTTCCTCTGGGAAGCCTTACATGAATCGGAACGACTCACATTCTTCCTGCGATGTTACGTGATGTATTTTTTTCTTCATGGCGCTTGTCACAACTTAAATTCCATAGTAATATGTCTTATTTCTTTAATGTCTCCTGCTAGATTATCAGCTTCCTGAGAACAAAGGCATGTCTCTGTTCTGCAATATATTCTCAGGGCCTTTGTGCAGAGCTTGGTACAAAGTAGGTACTCAAATATTTGTTGAAGGATGGAAAGAAGGAGTTGGATGCTCATTGCGAGGAGTTTGGCTTTTCACATTATAACTGGCAGGGCTCTAAGGTGTCCCTCAACGATCCCCACCTCGCGGTGTTCATGCCCTTGTGTGAGCTTTTCCCCTTGAATGAACCTAGTGACTCACTTCTGACAAACAGAATATGGCAAGAGTATAGGGTGTCACTGGTGAAATTAGGTTACAGACAGAACGTAGCTTCCATCTTGTGTGCCCTTTTGTGCTCTGTTTGCTTGCTCTGATGGAAGCCAGCTGCCGTGTTTTGAGCTGCACAATGAGAGGCCTAGGCCATGTGGCAAGGAACTGAGGGAGGCTTCTGGTCGCCAGCCAGCTAAGACCCTCAGCCCAGTAGCCTGGGAGGAACTGGATCCTGCCAACAACCACGTGTGTGAACTTTGAAGCGGTTCTCCCTCAGCTGAGCCTTCAGATGAGACCCTGGCCCATAACTTGATTGCAGCCTGTGAGGATCCTTGAGGCAGAGGCGCTGAGCTAAACTGTGCTGAGATTCCTGATGCACAGACACTGAGATAATAAATGCTTGTGGATTGAATCCACTGAGTTTTGGGGTAATTTGTTATGGAGTCAGATCATGAATACACAGATTTTTCTCTGTGAGGTTACTAGATAATATTAATGATGATAATGGGAACTTAATCTAGGCCAGGTCTTGTGCTAAAAACTTAATATTTGCACTCTTACCTATTCCTCACATGAGCTCTCTGATGTAGGTTCTATTATAATCTCCAATTTACAGATGAGAAAAATGAGGCAAAGAGAAGTGGAGTAACTTGTCCAAGGGTCTTGGCAGAGCACAGGGAGCGTGATCCTGGAGCCTTGTGCTAAAGGCAGGATAGAACCTGAAGTGCTTTGGGGCTCCTTCCTCACCTAAAGACCAGGGCTCCTGACTCTGTGGACTTCCAGGCCTTAGTGCAGTGGGGTGTGCCACCATTCGGGATGAGGATTTGGGCAGTGGCTCAGCTTGGACCCCATCTCTTTAAGGAGCTGCAGCAAGCCCATCCAGGAGCGATCCAGCTGTCGCCCGATTTAGGCCCGGCCTCGTAATGCCCTGTGAGTTAGCATGCTTAGGGTGGAAGCCCACTCCTCCTGTGTCCAAGAATAAAATCCAATCAGGAAAATAAAAGATAGTGTGGCTTTTGGAATAAAATGCACAGCATCCACCATGATTACAGCTTGTTTTTCAACTTCTGCAAGATGAAATTAAATTGAGTAACTGTTTGCACATTTAACCACATGACTCGGATCTGTCTGCGGCAGACTGTGGCATTGTGAATATTTAAACCAGTAATAAAGCCCTTTAAGCTTATGTCCCATTTTATCTCATTTATCTGTAGACCTAAAATGCAACGGAACAGAAGATGTTTTGGGGGAAAGGCTAATGTGGTGTAAGATCACTATGGATTGAGGTTATGCAATTCCAAGGCTTTGTGTTGGAAATGAATTTTGTGTGCAGAATGATTCTGAGCCTGGGATTCTGGAATATACGTTCTTTCAGGGAAATTTTGGAAGACCAAGACTCCATTGTCGTCCATTTTTCTGCCCTGTGGTGTGCTTGTATATCTCCCGCCTCAGAATTGATTTCTGCGCGCTTCTTGAGTACTGCGGTGTTGCATCATAATCGCTCACTCAAATAGATTCACTTCGCGTGATGGACAAATAACCAGGCATGTATAGATTGCAAATAAGTGTTGGGTAAAAGAGTATATTGAATGTGTAACTCTTTGAAATGTTGCTTCAGAGAAGACCTTATATTCTGCAAGCATACCTGTATGTCTGATGGTAAAACCCTCTGACAGTTCAACAGAGCTTTTCTAGATAAACAATGATCAAGTTTGGGCTCTCATGAAAAGATCAGTTTACAATTTGTCAAGAGTATATGCTTGTACGTTGGTCTTAATGTTGTTATGCGAGGGAGTTTGGATGGAGCTTGGATTTTATATTCCGAGGCTCTGCTTGGCCTACAGTGTTCAGCTGTCATGATTTTGGCAGCCTTTTGACACTGGAGTTGTTTTCTAATCTGAGTGAGATCACAAGTGAATCAAAGGAGTGTTTGATTTGGTATTCTGTTCAAGTATCTACATTTGGAGAAATGTGTTTTTATATTGGTAACTTATATTTTCCTCATGGAAGGAAATATATTTTATGAATATAACCAGAATGAATGGCCTAGGTGCTTAACAGTTGCTTCTTCCCATTCAGCCATGACCCTGGATTCTAGCATCACCTGGTATCACCCTCTTTTCCTTCAGCTTCTACAGCACTGTTCTCTCATGGTTTTCTGATGTGACCTCCCTGATACCTCTGGCTCTGGCTTTTTGTCTGGGTCCAGTTCTTCCTCTAAGCCTTTAAATATTAATGATTACCTGGGGTTTTATCCTCAGGTCTCTTCTCACTTTATTAATCTCTCCTGGATCATTTCATTCACTAGCGAAGTTTTTACAACCACATACCTGCTCACGCTCTAAATAGATATCTCCAGCCCAGGTTGGAGGTTCACAACACTGCTCGTCCAGTTGCCTAGGGACATCACCACATGCATGGCCTCTCTGCCACGCAGTTCGAACTCAGCATGTGCAAGACTGAGCTCATCTTCCTCCTGCTTCTTGTCACTGTGAGTGGCATTGCCATCCATGCAGTCACCCAGGTCTGTGGGCTGGTGTTATCCCTGGGTCCTCCATCCCCAAGCCTGGCCATTGTATCTCCAGTGCTCTCAAATAAATTTTTCTTCCCTGGCTTCCTGTGAGCCTCTCAAA
>NW_020173922.1:2801996-2861542 GCF_003031525.2 Neophocaena asiaeorientalis asiaeorientalis | reverse complement strand
GCCCCCCGCTTGCTGCACCATCTTTAAGCCAGGTGGCTTCCAGCTCCATATTTCTGAAACCCATATCTGATCTTGTCGTGTCCCTGCTTGAAACGCCTCAGTGGCTCTCCACTGTCCTCTAGGTAAAGCCCAGATTCTTACTGTGGGCTGTGACACGTCTCTATGATTTAGTTCCTGCTCACCCCCTTAACCTCATTCTTTGCCATTCCCTGAATTGCCCCAGCTCCCAGCCACATCACGCTGCTTGTACGTAGTTCCCCAGACCTGCCATGCCACTGCCTGCCAGGGCGCCGTGGGCATGCCCTTCCTTGATCCCAGTGGTTCTCAGCTGGAGTTGGTTTTCCCCTCCAGGGGACATTGGGGAATGTCTGCCGACATTTTCGTTTGTCATAACAGGAGTTGGCGGGGAGGAGGTTGCTACTGGCATCTGGAGGCCAGGGATACTGCGAAATTTCCTACAATTCACAGGCCAGCCGCACAACAAAGAATAACCGGCCCCAAGTGCCAGTAGTGCCGAAGTTGAGAAACACTATTACACTGCTTGGTGACTTCTTTTACTTTGTCCCAGGTCAAGCACAGTCCATTCCTGCAGTCTTTGACTAGCTCTGTGACCTTGAGCAAGTGAGCTAACTTCTCTGTATCTCAGTTTCCTCATATATAAAATGCAAGTAATAATAATTCGACCTCATATGTGTGTTGTGAGGATTAAATGAGTGAAGAGTGTTAGGACAGTGTGTGGGAGGTAGTTAATTGCTCAATAAATGTTAGTTGCTGATATTATCATTATTATTGTTTGATCTACTCTTTAATTAAAAAAATTTTTTTAACCTACTCAAGTAGAAATGATCGCTCCTTCTTTATATCACACACAGACTGGGAGCATCGTGAGGAAATGGTCTGTGACTCTTTTAGCTATAACTCAGTGCCTGGCACAGATGAGGCACCTAATAAATGTTTACTGAATGAATGATTTCATTTGCATATATTTTTATATTATAAATTCAGAGTTCTCTGATGTGAATCAACAAAACTTTTAAGCAGGGGCTTAATAAATGTTAAGTATTGCCATGAATATTTGATTGAACATAATTTTAGTTATGTATTATTAGATAAAATATAGTTCTCTCCTAATATAATTCTTAATTTTCAAACACTTGAAATATTTTGATGTCAACACTTCATTACAAGTGAATTTTCCCCATGAAGGCTGTGGCTGGGGACACAGTCTCTGAGTGGACCATGAGTCCCTTGAGATCTTGGCAGTTTGCTGGAGGAGGCCCCTGGCATGAGGTTGTCACATGCACTTACGTGCTCCTTTCCTCAAGGAGGTGGATGAAGACCCAGGTTTTTCCTTCTCACATGGCAGATGCCCACTGGGCGCTGGTGTGCCCCTGCCCCCTGCTGTGATGGGGGGTATTGGGATAGGGGGTTAGAGTTGCCTGGCTAGTTGCTGTATGAATGCTAGGCTCTAGAAAGACTGAGTGGAGGTTCAGAGCTTAAAGAGAGTTTTATCACACTGTGGAGCCCATGTCATGGGAGATCATCTAATTTGACATTAGACAGTCCTCTGGGACTTTTACTATGGGCAGCACTTCAAGTCAGATATACATTTGTCCTCACGGTTCCCTCCCGGGCACACCCTTTCTCTACCTGAGAAGTTCCCACTCATTCTTCATGGCTCAGTTCAGTGTCCAGTTATTGGTTCAGCCAAATTTTTTGGTGCCTCTGCTATGTGTTAGGCATTCTCACGGGCCCTGGTGAAGCAATAGTGAGCAAAACACTCAAAGTTCCTGGCTTCATACAGCGAATACTCTGGTGGAGGAATTGGGCACTAAGCAAGTGAACATGTTAAGATCATTTCAGAGAGTGACAAATACTGTGAAGATAGTGCAAGAGGGTGATGTGATGGAGGGTAGTGGGGAGGTCCCTTCAGATGGGTGGTCGGGGAAGCCCCTCTGAGAAGGGGACAAGGGAGCCAGCCATGGGAGGGTGGGGGCATAGACCTTGCCAAGCAAGTGCAAAGACCTTGAAGCTGGAATGAGCTTGATGTTCTCAGGGAAGCTTTCTCTGTCTCATCCAGTGAGTTTTTGGTTTTGTATTTGGCTTCCAGTCTGCTTTGTTCTTCTCTCTGCAGTATTACTAAGCACGCTGCATCCTAACATGTGTACATGTTTCTTCCCAGCTCTCATGCTTTGTAGATTCTCTTACCCTTTCAAGAACATTGTATCTGAATGAGAGCAATTGATGGCAACAGCTAACACTTCTTAAGCCCCTGCTTGACAGTGCTAGACACTAAGTGCTTTTGCAGGTGTTTTTTCCCTTAATACTCACAGTAGGCCCCTGACATCTGTACTGTTATAAGCCTCATTTTTCAGAGGAAACTGAGGCACCAGCTAAATAACTTGCCCTGGGTCATATAGCTGGGAGGTGGCCCAGCCGGGGCTCCGAACCAGGCAGTCTGACCGCAAATCTGCCCTCTGAGCAGTGCATCCTGCACTTGCCAGGGCTGTGGCCCACAGGAGTCCGTCAGATCCAAGGAGGTTTTTGTCACCTAAGTGTGTGAGCTGGAGCCTTTTCTGCATCTAGTTACAGCGTCCCCAACGACCTGACAGCCTGGAGGTGCGGGTCTCTGGCTGCTGCCAGGGGAACAGCAGGCACGGTGGACATGGCCGTGCCTCTGGGCCTCTCTGTGTTGTGGTTGTTGAGGAGAAATGAGCGCTCTAGAAAAAAATTGGAGGAAGTTATGAAACAGCAAATCCCAGCAGTGGGAGATAGGAGAAAATGAATGTGTCTGTGAGGACTCAGGGGCGGTCCAGGTGCGAGGTTCCCGGTGCTGGCCCAGGGGACCGAGATCGGGGCCCTGCGGGACCATCTCAGGTGCTCTCACGCCCCCCATCAGGGAGGAGTGTGGGCCAGGTGGGGAGTTAATCCGTCAGCAGGCGCAGGGTCTTGCCCCTTGTTCTGCCTCCTGTCTAGGACTCAGGTATGTCTCCTGTCTGGCTGAGCCTCAGTGTCTTCATCTGTAAAGTGCCGATGATGCTAACAATGGCCTCGCGGGGAGTTTGAGAATCACAAGAGATGGTGGGATGTGAAAGTGCTTTGTGAGTGATCCCATGCTACAGAAATGACAGAAGTTTTTATTATTCGATCATAGAGGGTTTTGCTGGAAGGTATTTCTGAATTATCTGAAGGTTTCATTTATTGTTTCTCCACCTCATTAGTCCAGTAGTTGAGACTTGGCTGCGTTTTGCTGTTTCCAGGTTAGGATGAAATTTTCTTAAAAGGCAGCTCTGCTTTTCATGAAGCCTCATTAGAGCCGAGACACAGGAGCAGAACAAGGTGTGGGCCCGGGACCATGCCGGGACTCAGGGCCTAAGTCTTCCAGACTCCCTCCTTTCAATCGTGGTGGAATGCCACCCTTCTTACCCCTCTCCCTGCCCTTAAGTCCACAGTTAGAGGAGTTTTATTACTGACAATGACAGCATTTCAAGGGGCTGCCCCACAAGCCGCTTCGTTAATGAAGACATTTCTGGAAGTTTCTTTTTTTTTTTTTCACTGACCGTGTGTTCAGCACGTTGCCATTACTTTCCCCCCACTTGATATGAACACATATATTACCCAGCTGCCGACATTTTGGATGCAGATGGTTTAAAAGAAACTCTAGAGCTCTAGTCTCTTTAACATCTGCCTGAGCAGCACATTCTCTTAACCAGGTTTTCATCCATGGCCCTTCAGGGAGGTGAAGGGTCATGGATCTCCCAAGACATGGATTGATTACTTAATTATCTCACTTATTTGACAAATATTTATTGAGTACTAATATGGGCCAGGGACTTTTATAGACACTGGGGAGGCAGAATTGGGCATGAGTGAAAAAGTCCCCTCTCGTCTAGGTTTCAGATTCTAATAGGAACATAGACAACACACCAGCCATTTAGGTAAGTTAGGATTTCTGATAGAGCTGAGTGCAATGCAGAAGCCATCACAGGGTGATGAGATAGGTGTGCTGGTGTGGACTACTTCTGTGGACACAAAACTTAAGTGAGAGTGGTCAGGAAGGTCTCAAGAAATGAAAATCGGGTGGAGGCGGCTGGGTTAAATCTGGGGAAAAGCATTCTGGGTGGAGGGAACAGCAAGCGCGGAGGCCCAGAGGTGGGAATGAAATTGCCTGTTTGAGGAACAGAAAGTGGTACGTCTGGAGTAAGTTCAGTGAGAAGCAGTGTGGCAGAATAGGTAGGCAGGGTTCTGTAGACCGTGCAGGGCCTTGTAGACAGTATAAGGATTTAGATTAGAGTTTGCTTGAAATTAGAGATCACCTTCTCTACCCTTCAAGTTCAAGAGTAACAGGTAGAATCCCACAGAGTGAACTTGCCTGGAGAGGCTTTGCGACCCTGCATCACCTGCCTGTCTACTGGGGACGGTCACCATGGTCCTCCCTCTGTGTGCAGGATGTGCCTGGAGCCTGGCCTAAGTCTGTTGGCTGACTGGACAAACTGGCCTTGTCTCCTGTGGGGTTGGGGCACAAGGGGAGGATCCTAGGCTCTTCTGTGTCCCCTAAACTGACCGGTCCTTGCCTTGTGCCTTGACCTAGAAGATTCTGCCTGGGGGCCTCACCTCCTAGGGGCTTGCTCCCCTGCCAGGAAGATGGTTAAGCTGATGGGACTGCCACCGAAACTCAGGTCTGGCTGCTTGATGCTCAAAAGGCAGTACTCGAGAGGCAGGTGTTGGTCGAATAACTGCCCACCGCTGATCAGCGGGCAAGAGCTTTTAGAGGGGAGTCTCGGGGGTGTATTGGTGGGGGGGAGGGGGCTACATGCAGAACAGCACAGACAGCTCTGACAGTCATCTTGAAATCGGTCATGCAGTGGTCTGATCAGCGTCGTTGTGATTGTCTTAAGTACAGTTAGTTTTCAGTTCCAGAGTTCGTTTGTTCCCATTTCTTTGAGGCCTGTTGTCGGAATTGTGGCAGCTTATGTCACGGATACAGTCTGGTCATCATGTGGTTGATGTCTTCCACCTGCTGGGAGTTTCAGTATCTAAAAAATAGCTCAAAGGATATGGCTCAGACTATTATCTATAGCCCTTGAGGAGGAACAAAGGTCCTTGACTTTGTTTAATAGCTAAACTATTATTATTTGGTCTTGACTGTTTTCCTTTGCTTCTGCATTTTATCACTTCTCTGATTAAATTTATTCTTCGGCTAAAGTTTTTCTAGTCAAAAGGCAGGTGGAGGACACTGGGGGCGGGGGTCCTTCCTGGGAAGGCCCCATAGGGTCCTGCTCCGTTTCAAGGCAGGAAGGTTCAGAAGGATAATGGTCGATAACCTCCTCAGCCCTGCAGATGCAGGAGCCAGGCATCGGACCTCTGGAGCCTTTCCCTATCCCCCAGCACAGGCTTTCCCCACCCTAGACCATGTTGTGGGCTGCTCCGTATTAATCTTCCATATGGTGTTTAAACGTACCTGCTTGGGTGCTTTCACAACCAGCCCACTGTTGATGAATTAAATCCACACTCTTCGCCTGGCCTTTAAGGCCCTTTACAGTTTCGTCCTATTTACTGCCCCATCCTTCTCACTCTTCTCCTACACAGATTTGCCCACACCCCAGACTAATTTATTACTTGCGGTCTCTAAATACCACTTGTACTTTCTGGCCTCATGACTTTGTGCAGGCCAAGCCTCTCTCCTAACACACCTTTCTATTGTCCTAACACCCCAGGTGCACCTTGAATTTCTAGTTCAAGCTTGCCCCTCCAGGAAGCTTCTCCTGATTGCTTTAGTTGATGAAGATCTTTCATGTACCTCTGAACAACTCAAGTGCTTACAGTTGTAAACCTCATGCGGTAGTTACTTTTTCTTTGTGTCTCCCCCAATATACCATCAGCTCCTGAAGGAAGCAGGTGCCTTATTGATGACGATGATGGTAAAAACCTCAGGGATGGTAAACATCTTGTGCGCTCCCTGGAAACCACATGTACCTCCTTCAGGTCACGCTGGGAGTCTCTCCCACAGGAAACAGTTCAGAAAGAGAGAGCAGAATTGTTTAAATCTCTAGGCAGTCCTGGTCAGCTTTATAGATAGTTTCCAAAAGGGGTCCCTTGCTGAAATCTCTCTCCAGAACTCCAGCTGTGAGGAAAGATGTTTTATCTCACCATAGCCTTGAATTAGCTTCCATCCCTTGTAGAGTGCAAGGACATCTTACTCTTGGAGCCAGCTCTTCACTGATGGAAGAATCCCCTGAAGGCTTGGAGTTGAAGGTGCCCTTTTTAAGAAGTCTGGGGAGGAAGGTCAATTGTAGAGTTGGTTGAGCCTGGTCACAGGGACCGTCTTGTCGCTTCTGGCAATGATTTGATAAATGTTCTTGTCTCATACCTCAGGGGGCTTCCCCTGCCCTTGAGTTCAGTAATGAGTCTTGTTCTTAGGGGACCCATGACACATACATCCCGCACCCACTCATCTTGTTCACCCTTCCTGTCCACCATGCAGTCTCCAATACTCTCACTTGATACAGGGCGTGTAACCTGGGCTGACTGTTCACGGAGCTGCTTACCCACGCCTAGTTGTGTGTGTGGCTTCAGTGAGGAGTGGCATGGTGTGGCCAGAATTTGAGGAACACACACTCTTCCCTCCTTGTGTGTATTCTGTTTCTCTGTTCGTAAACGTCATTTCAAATAGCACAACCAAGTTGGTGGTCTATGCATATGGGCTAAGAAGATAGTAAAACCATCCAAATCAGCTTTTCCCTAATGTTCATTTTGGCATAAATGTTTCTAAGTGTTAGAAATAAGTATTTTATGTTACTTGGGGGCTGATAGGTATGCTTTTGTTGGTGGTCAAGTATTTCTCGCAGATCGCATGTGTTTTCTCAAAGGTACAATAAGATATACTCAAGAATATTAGATGTTTTCCTGTCTTTATTGGTAAAAGCTAAAAAAAAACAAGAAATGAAACTCTTACCCCAGGAGAAATTTAGGTGGAGGAAAATAAGATAATTGCATCACAGAAATGTTTCGCAAATTTCATAGCACACAAGTTCTTACTATAAAAACTTGACTGAAGGCCAAGACTCACTGACTTTTCCGTGAAGAATGGCTTATTTTGAAAAGTTAAGGCAGCTAGGGGCCAGAGATGTTGCTCCAGGCAATATTTGGTACTTTTCTGTTTTTATTTTTACATTGTTTTTCTTATTATAAAAGTAATAAGTATTCACTATGAAATTTAGCATACAGAGTTAACTCTTGGTTTCTTTCTGAGACTCTCCCAGTGTGGTCGGGATAACCTGATCTTGGAGCCATTTTTGGCAATGACGACCAATGCTTGTAGCTGCTTCAGGAACATTTTGCTGGCTCAGTGTCTGTGTCTTGAACCTTACAGAAAAGTGTGTTTATTTATATAAGTCCTTTGCCAGGTTCAGCTCACCCGTGTTGTCTTCCCTTTGAAATGTGCTTCTCTGCTTTATCAAGGAGAATTCAGCCTAATCCAGAATGAGTCGTCACTGGAATGATGGTGCTTAGTCCTCAAAGAAAGAGTCCTTTTTAAGAAGACACCTCAACATTTCTCTACGTACCTGCTTGTATGTCCTGGCAGTGAACTGACTGCCACTGCTTTATTTTCAGTAACCACTGAACAGAAGTGAGTCACTTCTGTGGATTTTCTCATTTTGAGTCCTTTGGTTTATCCTCCACACGCAGCTCCCACTTTGGTTTGAACTGAAGGAGATTTATCTCGTTCGAGGAACAGATTTCTCTTTTTGTTTCTTCTTTGAGGTAATTAGAAAAACCAGCATATTTTTGTTGAAATATAAGGGACCTGGTAAGTGCGTTGTAAGCTTTGCATCCCCAGTGCCTTTCACACTTTTTAGCACATAGTAGGTACTCAAACATGGCTAGTTGAATTACTGAATCAAACATCAACACATCCTTATTGGTTTATTTCCTTGATATAGGGCTGTCTCGCTGCATAACCTCTGGGACATCTTTCACACGCATTGTCCTGCCTGTGTGGCTGAGTATAGTAGACCTGTCTAGAAACTGTAGTCAATCCGGGGTATGAGATTTGATTAGCTTCTTGATTCTTGGTATGGTTTTAACAATCTCTGTGAGTGGCATTAGGTTGGAATAGTTGGGAACCGCTCATACTCTCCTCCCACTGTCCCACACTGATATGACCCATTAGTCTCCTTCAGCCTCGGAACATTGTATTCTGCTCAAGCTCACCCTGCATGGATAGACTTTATCTAAATTCCAATCCATGCCAGCACTGCTTCTACTTCATACCATTCTGCTCCAACCCATTCATGTCTATTTTCTCTTTGATCTTCCTCTGGAAAATTCATAAGGACCTCTGCAGGTATCTGTTTATGTGTGGGTCTCTGCTCAGAACCAGCCATATGTGAAACTCCTCCTTGATAGTGAAGCCTCATCTTACCTAGTGATTTCCCCATGGGATGAGTTGCTCTCAAATTTCAATTTTCTCTCTCCTAGATATCAAGCTAAACTGAAAAGCCCTAGACCATTAAGTGGAATGAGTAGGAGAAGACACGAGTAACTCAACAGCTTGCAGACTTTATTTCAGATTTATTGAATAGTCTCGTGAAACAAAGGTTAGTATACCCACTACCAGATGTGTAGTAGTTGGTAGTGGGTTAACAATGAATTTCTTCTGTAGATGTGAAGCTATCCTATGTGGAAATAGAACATTTGGTATAATGATTGTAGTCTCATAGATGAAATAAAATTTATACAGATTTTCCATTGAATTTAGGTGGCCAGTTATTGTTTGGGTCCACCATCACATCCATGACAGACTTCTGTTGTAGTTCCTATAGATCATCATTTTACTGGCGATGGGTTCTTGCCCCATCATTAATTGTTTTCTCTTTGAGGACAAGAATAGTCTCTTTTTGTATACATTCCCAGCGGTGATAATTATGCCAGGACAATTCTGTTCAGTAAGTGTTGGTCGATTGAATAAATATATCAAAAGTCTTAAGCTGGTGGGTCAGAACACCTTTGGGTAGTTGGGTATGAAGATACCATCGGGGATCAGGGGTTACTGAGATTCTTTAGCATTTAATATTTAGATTCTTTAGCATTTAATATTCCCTTCAGAGTGAAGGCATGAGGGGCACATTGCCTCTCGATGTATGAGAAGGGGAGAAGAAATCATTATATTAATAAATAGTGAAAGATGTGTAAGCAGCTACATAAATTGTGATGCATGAGTTATTGGTGATGTTAGTTTCGAGGTACCATAAAATCATAGTTTTCACTCCTGTTAAAATGAGAACTATATGAACACTGGCTTGGGTGGGAATCACCAGTGTCTGAGGATTAGAAGAAGCAACTGAGTGAGTGCCGGAGAGCAGTGCAGGTAAGGACTCCGGACAGCCACAGAGGTTTCTCCGGCCCATCCTGTGGCCCCTCATGTGACCAGTATGGCATATTAAATTAGACTGGGAGCATAAATTGGTCTCTGAATTCTAAGCCATGAAGAAAGTTGGTGGCTGCCAGGAAGGAATGATCCCATTTTAAGAGCAGATCCTCTGAGTATCTCTGATTTCTGGGGCTGCAGGTACTAGAGCCAAGGAGCAACCTGTTGTTGTGGACCACGTCACCCCACAAACTTGAGAGTGGTTTCTACTGTTCCAGGCCATCTCAGGGTTGTGACTTTGACCACTGTCTCTGTAGCATTGTCTTCATTTAGGAACCACAAAGCAGCCCTTCCTCTCATATACCCTTTTAGGCCAACATGGCCCTGTCTCCTAGGAGACATGCTCAGTATTCTGAGAGCAGCTACCTTTGTTTGATTCAGGCAGGCTGGTGTCTATAGGGCTGCCCTGGAAACAAAACCATCTGTAAGGAAGGATCCTTCCTTCTTGATGAGTTACTGTGGGACTCCGGGCAAGTCCCTTAACCTATTCTGGCCTCACATCCCTCTCAGGTGGAGAAAATAACTTCTGTATTGTCCTTATAATAAGATCCAAATCCTTTGAGGAAATATGCTCTGGAAGATGACAGCGAAGCAGTGTCATCATGATGAAAGATGGGTGTGTTCTCTGGCGTAAGACACAAAATCTGTTGTTAATGCCTCAAAACTTGGCTTCATTTCTCCACAGTTTCTAGCTGAATGAACTCCTCAAAGGTTTAAGAACTGAGTATGAATCTGGAGAAGCTCTTTAAGACAGTGGAGGTCTGGTTTGGTGATACATTTAATTTGGAAAGAAGAGATTGTTTTCTAGTATATTATTTTCTCTGGGTTAAAAAAAGAAATAGATTTATGCTCTATCTTCAAAAGCTGTGTGACAGCTTTTCAATAAGCTGGTATCTGAAGGGAAAAAACCAGCCTCTTTGCATATATATGATTTGACAGCGTTCTTGGCCTGGGATTGTAGAAGAGCTGTCATTTATTGGTGTAATTCAGCACTTGTGATGAATTGTTCAAGGGTCTTCATTGTACTTTGCCAAAACAAAATTAAGGGAAAACAACATTCTCATCATGCAAATCATGTCACTTTCATGTTTATTAATTCTTCCATGGAGGAATCAACATCCACTCTTAAATGAGAGTACTAATCACTGTGAACCCTTCTCAAACATTGCTGGGAGAAATCATTTTGAATTTTTCTAGGGGACTCACCTCATTATCCCAGCAAGTTAGAACTCTTTGTGTACCTCTCCCATATCACAGGATTGTGAGGTGTTCTGTGGATTTACAGGCATGTGACATTTGCTTAAGGGTCTACTGGCCATGTGAAGGAGATTTTATTTTATTTATTTATTTATTTTTTTTGCGGTACGCGGGCCTCTCACTGTTGTGGCCTCTCCCATTGCGGAGCACAGGCTCCGGACGCGCAGGCTCAGCAGCCATGGCTCACGGGCCCAGCCGCTCTGCGGCATGTGGGATCTTCCTGGACCGGGGCACGAACCCGTGTCCCCTGCATCGGCAGGCGGACTCCCAACCACTGCGCCACCAGGGAAGCCCGTGAAAGAGATTTTACATGCTCCTTCATGTGATTGTTATTAACCCACATCTAAGAAGCAGCTCAGTGACCCTCTGAATGTGTTTTCCACTCTCCTAGGTATTTTAGAGGGTCCTTGTAGTTGAATTCACCTTGGTGATTCCAGTGATGGTGTTCCTATCTCTTGTTGAATTCTCGTGAACACCCATCCAGGCCCAGGTTTTGCTTGTCATATAAGCCAGCCTCAAGTTGTACACACTGGACCACCCTAAAAGGGACAAATATCCTATTTTATCCTTCACTTTTCTCACCTACTCTATCCTTGAATACAGTGGAGGGACTCAGAGGTTTTGTTTCTCCTACATTTTCTTTTCCTGATCCCAAATAATATCTGTCTTCTATTACAGCTTGTGACATCCTTATGAACCGTAATGTTTACCATTAGGGAACATGGTATATGTTTGCATTAATCCGTGTGCAAAGAGCTAAATTTAGCTTGGAGAAGTGAAGCCCAGGGGTCACGTTAGAATTCTAAGACCTTGATTTTTCATTTACTTTTTCACTCCCTTCCTCCATGTCCTCTTCATAATAACTAGGCAAAATAAAGCACACAGGGACATCATTATCCCTTGTCAGTCTACTTCCTAATTGCGTCACGGTCATGATGTGGATATCTGTGGTGCAGGGGTTAATATTTATTTCTCAGTAACGCTACTCTGAACTGTCCATGGTGCTGGTAGGCTTAAAAGGAAACTCCTCTTGAGTGAGAACAGCCTCAGATGGAATCAGACCTTTTGCTCCTTGCACTTAGGGCTTTAGAGTCCCATGGCTGGGTTTTGCCATACTGAAAGAAGTGGGGAATTGAGGATAATTATTTCACTGGTTTGAGCCAAACTAATGGTTTTTTTCTTTGAGTACATTGATTTTTCGGTTTTAAGTTCTCTTCGTCCTAGATATTGGGAGAGTTTCTCACTTCTGGACTGTTTCTGGTAGACACAGCTTATGTTTTCATTTTTCCTTTCTTGTACCTCCCCCAGAGGATCACTGAGAGCACACAGGGAATTGACAATTATTTTTAATGAGAGGTGTATGTGAAGCGGCTTCTCATTTTGAATTCCCTGCACTGCTTTTTAGTGGAATCAGGGGGTTTGGGATGTGCTTCTAGTGCTGTTTGCATTGACAGTGAGTTCCACAGTCATAGTCATTTTCTGGCAGCATCAAATGGGCTTTGGTTTTGAGTTTTATTTCAGGAGTATGTCTTCCTTTCCTAAACAAACCAACTAGTTGTGACATTTGAGGAAAACACAAGCTGTCTAATATTTGTCTTTGGTTTGAATGAAGGTGAAGAACACTGTATGGTGGAAAGGGATTTAAAAAAATTAAATAACCTCCAAGTTCTCTTTTCTTAGAAGTCAGATTCATAGGCTTGAAGGTGTCCTCGATTCATAGGCTACTAGTGCCCTAGAAGATTCTCAGGAAACAAGGGAAGGCTTTCTTTTTCACCTACATAGCTGTGCTATGTTGATACCAACACCAGGATCAAAAGTGATATTCAATTATATGTAATTTTTGTAGCTGGTCCCTCATATAGCCAACAGTGCAGTAGAAAAAAACAGACATAAGGTAAATGTCCACATACTAAGGATGCCATATAAGCAAAGAGTGAAGCTATATGTTTGCAACCGAAAAGCTAGTTATAACAATACAAATACCACTGTCAGAACTATGTCCTGGGAATTTTTTCCCACTGAGAATTATTATATGAGTGTCAGTTGGAGCATTTAACATTACAATTTCAATTATTATGATGTCTCCTAGACACACCCAAAGTAAAAAGGGGGAGTTCTTCCAAAACTATTGTGTTTAAACCTTGACTCAGATCCATTTTTATTATGTTCTTAAGTGGCAGTAGGCTGTAGCCAACTCAAATGGAAGAATAGATAACTAAATCACATGGGGCTCCATAAGCCCCACTCTTTCAAAATGACTGCTTCATAATAACTAGGCAAAGCACTCTATTTTTCTTTATTTTTTTTTACTCTGTGTAACAATAAAACAGCAGAAATGCTACAAAAATAAACTTCCTTGGCAAAAGGTTGTCTAATCAGGATACCATTGTAGTGATACGAAAAACACAGCATAGAGTGGTGAGATTACTGCAAATATAGATCATTAGATCTTGGTTTGTTTTACAAACCACATCTGCAAGCTTCTCTATTAACCAGTGATCTAAAATAAGCCATTATTATCATGTCTGAAATTATCCTAATCTGTAGAATTAGAAAACATACATACATATTTACTTAGCTAAAAAGTTATAGGACTCACTGAAGGAAACTCATATCAACGGATGAAGCAAATCAATGGATTCTGCCGGCAGCATTTCACATAAACCAGAACTAATGTGCTGCAATAGGATTAAGATTTCAAATGGAGGCATAAAGTGTACGTGCAGGGCCAAACACAGCCTGAATGAGCTAAATACATTTTTTACTTCTACGTAGATCAAAGGAAAGAGGTTTTCCAAGATGATGCTTGTGAAGTATTCAGATGAGAACGAGATTTCAGTGGGTGTTGGAAGGAAAGCACATTAGCTGGATTAGTAAAGATCTTTCATATTACTTTGAGGTACATTTCAAGAGTCTGTTGATGCTTAATGTCATTCCCCTGTGTTTAATGTCACGAGAAAAAGGAAGAAGAAAAGGAGATGACAGATGTCCTGCAAAATTGAGTACCGTGTAAAAAGTACCGTGATAGCATCGAGTTCACCCCTGCTGAGGCTGAAACGTGAGCTTGGGGCAACACTGAAAATGTGTATTATGAGAAGTCACTTTTAAAAAATTCTGCATTGTGCTGGAGTGCTTGGCGTAAGCAGAGATGGAGTGGTTCAAGCGTGGGTTCTGACCGCAGGGTGCATACAGTATAGTAAGGATGGTATGTAGATCAGAAAGAAGGTGCTGTTCTCTTGTAGAATAAGGGTCAAGGAGGGAGAGGGGACCTTGCCCCTAGCCTGTGGCTTTCCTAAAATGTTGCAGAGTCCTGGTTAGGGTGGGTCTGTGGCTAGTCTGGGCCAGGGATGGGGTTTCCTGTAGCTTCAGAACCACAGAACTGCTGCACTGGGAGAGAGCGAGGCACTGGGCAGGAGATGCTGTGGCTACTCTCGCCTGGGTGAGGTCCATCTGGCATGGGCGGGCAGGGTGGTTGAGTGAGAGAAGAGCCTGGAGGAGAGGAGAGGAGTTGGGAGGGTACTTTAATAATCCAGGTGAAAGAGAGAGCAGTAGAGCAACCATAATGGGGATGGAGAGGAAGATGTGGATGCAAGGCTGTACCAGAACTGACAGTACCTGGCAGCTTTCATTGTTGCAGGGAGATGGTGCTGGTGGGCGTGACAGGGCTTGTGGCTGCAGAGTGTCTATGATTTTCAGCCCAGGTTCTGGGGAAGAGAGTGGTGCCATTATCAGGAGCAGGAGAGTAGGTTTGGGAGAAAAGGTAAATGCTGTGAAGATGGAGCTCAAGACTGGGCTCAAAGCATGGGCTTTCTGTGAATGCACAGGTGCTCCCCCATGAAGTCGGCCATGATAGAACCAGAGGTACTGAAAGGCGCACCCACCCCACGCTCTTCCTGGGCACCTGCCCGCCTGCCTGGGAATGTCCAGTAAGGGGACAGAGCAGGATTGCGTGCACTGGTGCGGGATGCCGCAGGGCTGGAACTGTGGCTGAGAAGGACAAGAATCACAGGCATCGCTGAGTGGAACGGAACCCATTCTATCCCAGTCGTTGGTGATAAGCTCATTATCAGATGTGATTAATTCCTCAGAATGGGTGGGGACCCAGAAGTCCTCTGACATTTGTCTCAGCTGAAATTTGAATGAAAACTGTGAAAGCTGAAGAGCTTTTAGAAGGTTCCCCATCTTTTTTGCCCTTTCTCCACGCCAGCATCTCACACTCTCACGTGTATTGCCTGAAGATTCTCTGGGCATCCTTGTGTTGAGGGAAGAAGATACTAACCTTTTCTTCTGGATATCTACCATATCTGTGTCAGACACACTCTTCTGGAAAGCATTTATGAATGCTACCTTATTTAATTTTTTTCCCCTTGATGCCTTTTTAAGAAAATTATTTTTTATACAGCAGGTTCTTATTAGTTATCTGTTAGATACATATTACTGTATATATGTCAATCCCAATCTCCCAGTTCATCCCACCACCACCACCACCCCACCCGTGCTTTCCCCCCTTGGTGTCCATACATTTGTTCTCTACATCTGTGTCTCTATTTCTGCCTTGCAAACCGGTTCATCTGTACCATTTTTCTAGATTGCACATATATGTGTTAATATACGATATTTGTTTTCCTCTTTCTGACTTACTTCACTCTGTATGACAGTCTCTAGGTCCATCCGCATCTCTACAAACGACCCAATTTCGTTGCTTTTTATGGCTGAGTAATATTCCATTGCATATATGTGGCACATCTTTATCCATTCGTCTGTCAATGGGCACCTAGATTGCTTCCATGTCCTGGCTATTGTAAATAGTGCTGCAATGAACATTGTGGTACATGTGTCTTTTTGAGTTATGGTTTTCTCAGGGTATATGCCCAGTAGTGGTATTGCTGGGTCATATGGTAGTTCTATTTTTAGTTTTTTAAGGAACCTGCATACTGTTCTCCATAGTGACTATATCAATTTACATTCCCACCAACAGTGCAAGAGTGTTCCCTTTTCTCCACACCCTCTCCAGCATTTGTTGTTTGTAGATTTTCTGATGACTCCCATTCTAACTGGTGTGAGGTGATACCTCATTGTAGTTTTGACTTGCATTTCTCTAATAACTAGTGATGTTGAGCAGCTTTTCATGTGCTTCTTGGCCATCTGTATGTCTTCTTTGGAGAAATGTCTATTTAGGTCCTTTGCCCATTTTTGGATTGGGCTGTTTGCTTTTTTAATATTGAGCTGTTCCTTTGTCATAGATTAGTTGACCATAGGTGCATGGGTTTATCTCCAGGTTTGCTATCCTGTTCCATTGATCTATATTTCTTTCTTTGTGCCAGTATCATATTGTCTTGACTACTGTACCTTTGTAGTGTAGTCTGAAGTCAGGGAGTCTGATTCCTCCAGCTCCATGTTTTTCCCTCAAGAGTGTTTTGGCTATTTGGGGTCCCTTGTGTCCCTATACAAATTTTAAGTTTTTTTGTTCAAGTTCTGTAAAAACTGCCATTGGTAATTTGATAGGGATTGCATTGAATCTGTAGATTGCTTTGGGTAGTATAGTCATTTTCACAATATTGATTCTTCCAATCCAAGAACATGGTATATCTCTCCATCTGTTTGTGTCATCTTTGATTTCTTTCATCAGTGTCTTGTAGTTCTCTGAGTACAGGTCTTTTACCTTCTTAGGCAACTTTATTCCTAGGTATTTTATTCTTTTTGTTGCAATGGTGAATGGGATTGTTTCCATAATTTCTCTTTCTGATCTTTTGTTGTTGGTGTATAGGAATGCAAGAGTTTTCTGTGCATTAATTTTGTATCCTGCAACTTTACCAAAGTTATTTATTAGCTCTAGTAGTTTTCTGATGGCATCTTTAGGATAATCTATGCATAGTATCATGTCATCTGCAAGCAGTGACAGTTTTACTTCTTATTTTCCAATTTGGATTCCTCTTATTTCTTTTTCTTCTCTGATTGCTGTGGCTAAAACTTCCAAAACTATGTTGAATAATAGTGGTGAGACTGGGCAACCTTGTCTTGTTCCTGATCTTAGTGGAAATGGTTTCAGTTTTTCACCATTGAAGACAATGTTGGCTGTGGGTTTGTCATATATGGCCTTTATTATGTTGAGGTAGTTTCCCTCTTTGCCCACTTTCTGGAGAGTTTTTAACATAAATGGGTGTTGAATTTTGTCAAAAGCTTTTTCTGTGTCCATTGAGATGATCGTATGGTTTTTCTCCTTCAATTTGTTAATATGGTGTATCACACTGATTGATTTGCATATATTGAAGAATCCTTGCATCTCTGGGATAAATCCGACTTGGTCATGGTGTATGATTCTTTTTAATGTGTTGTTGGATTCTGTTTGCTAGTATTTTGTTGAGGATTTTTGCATCTATATTCATCAGTGATATTGGTCTGTAATTTTATTTTTTTGTAGTATCTTTGTCTGGTTTTGGTATCAGGGTGATGGTGGCCTCGTAGAATGAGTTTGGGAGTGTTCCTTCCTCTGCAATATTTTGAAAGAGTTTGAGAAGTATGGGTGCTAGCTTTTCTGTAAATGTTTGATAGAATTCATCTGTGAAGCCATCTGGTCCTGGACTTTTGTTTGTTGGAAGATTTTTAATCACAGTTTCAATTTCATTACTTGTGATTGGTCTGTTAATATTTTCTATTTCTTTGTGGTTCAGTCTTGGAAGGTTATACCTTTCTAAGAATTTATCCATTTCTTCCAGGTTGTCCATTTTATTGGCACGGAGTTGCTTGTACTAGTCTCTTATTGTGATTGGTCTGTTAATATTTTCTATTTCTTTGTGGTTCAGTCTTGGAAGGTTATACCTTTCTAAGAATTTGTCCATTTCTTCCAGGTTGTCCATTTTATTGGCGTAGAGTTGCTTGTAAGTAGTCTCTTATGATGCTTTGTATTTCTGTGGTGTCCGTTGTAACTGCTCCTTTTTCATTTCAAATTTTATTGATTTGAGTCCTCTGCCTCTTTTTCTTGAGGAGTCTGGCTAGAGGTTTATCAATTTGGTTTATCTTCTCAAAGAACCAGCTTTTTGTTTTATTGATCTTTGCTATTGTTTTCTTTGTTTCTATTTCATTTATTTCTGCACTGATCTTTATGATTTCTTTCCTTCTGCTAACTTTGGGTTTTGTTTATTCTTCTTTTGCTAGTTCCTTTAGGTGTAAGGTTAGATGATTTGAGTTTTTTCTTGTTTCTTGAGGTAGGCTTGTATTGCTATAAACTTCCCTCTTAGAACTGCTTTTGCTGCCTCCCATAGGTTTTATATTGTTGTGTTTTCATTTGTCTCTAGGTATTTTTTGATTTCCTCTTTGACTTCTTCAGTGATCTCTTGGTTATTTAGTAACATATTGTTTAGCCTCCATGTGTTTGTGTTTTTTACATTTTTCCCCTTATAATTTATTTCTAATCTCATAGTGTTGTGGTTGGAAAAGATGCTTGATATGATCTCAGTTTTCTTAAATTTACTGAGGCTTGATTTGTGACCCAAGATGTGATCTGTCCTGGAGAATGTTCCATGTGTACTTGAGAAGAAAGTGTATTCTGCTGTTTTTGGATGGAAAGTCTTATAAATATGAATTAAATCTATCTGGTCTATTGTGTTATTTAAAGCTTGTGTTTCCCTATTAACTTTCTGTCTGGATGATCTGTCCATTGGTGTAAGTGAGGTGTTAAAGTCCCCTACTAATACCGTGTTACTGTCGTTTCTTCTTTTACAGTTGTTAGCATTTGCCTTGTGTATTGAGGTGCTCCTGTGTTGGGTGCATATGTATTTATAATTGTTATATCTTCTTCTTGGATTGATCCCTGGATCATTATGTAGTGTCCTTTCTTGTTTCTTGTAACATTCTTTATTTTAAAGTCTATTTTACCTGATATGAGAATTGCTACTCCAGCTTTCTTTTGATTTCCATTTGCGTGGAATATCTTTTTCCCTCTCCTCAGTTTCAGTTTGTAAGTGTCCCTAAGTCTGAAGTGGGTCTCTTGTAGACAGCTTATGTATGGGTCTTGTTTTTGCATCCATGCAGCGAGCCTGTGTCTTTTGGTGGGAGCACTTAATCCATTCACGTTTAAGGTAATTATCAATATGTATGTTCCTATGACCATTTTCTTAATTGTTTGGGTCTGTTTTTGTAAGTCCTGTTCTTCTCTTCTGTGTCGCACTTAGAGAAGTTCCTTTAGCATTTTGTCGTACAGCTGGTTTTGTGGTGCTGAATTCTCTTAGCTTTTGCTTGTCTGTAAAGCTTTTGATTTCTCTGTTGAATCTGAATGAGATCCTTCCTGTAGAGTAATTTGGTTGTAGGTTCTTCCCTTTCATCACTTTAAGTATATTGTGCCACTCCCTTCTGGGTTGTAGAGTTTCTGCTGAGACATCAGCTGTTAACCTTATGCAAGTTCCCTTGTATGTTGTCATTTTTCCCTTGGTGCTTTTAATAATTTTTGTTTGTCTTTAATTTTTGTCAGTTTGATTACTGTGTGTCTGGGTGTATTTCTCCTTGGGTTTATCCCGCATGGGACTCTCTGCACTTCCTGAACTTGGATGGGTATTTACTTTCCCATGTTAGGGAAGTTATCGTGTATAATCTCTTCAGATATTTTCTTGGCTCCTTTCTATCTTCTCCTTCTGGGACCCCTTTAATGCAAATGTTGCTGCGTTTAATGTCCCAGAGATCTCTTAGGCTGTCTTCATTTCTTTTCATTCTTTTTTCTTTACTCTGTTCCATGGCAGTGAATTCCACCGTTCCGTCTTCCAGTCACTTATCCGTTCTTCTGCCTCAGTTTTTCTGTTATTGATTCCTTCTAGTGTATTTTTCACTTCAGTTATTGTATTGTTCATCTCTGTTTGTTTGTTCTTTAACTCCTCTAGGAGTTTGTTCTTTAATTCTTCTAGATCTTTGTTAAACATTTCTTGCATCTTCTTGATCTTTGCCTCCATACATTTTCCGAGGTCCTGGATCATCTTCACTATCATTTTTCTGAAATCTCTTCCTGGAAGGTTGCCTGTCTCCATTCATTTAGTTATTTTTCTGGGGTTTTATCTTGTTCCTTCATCTGGTACAAAGTCCTCTACCTTTTCATTTTGTCTATCTTTCTTTCTAATTTTTTGATATGGCTATCCTTACCATATTTTACAGATAAAACTGAGATTTAGAGAGGCAAGAGTGTCTAAAACCTCATAGCTCCCAGTTGGCAGGATCCGTCTCTCCTCTTGATGCTGTCCTCCTTTCTGGTCATGAAACACACACATAGGCTGCTCAAGATTTTTTAAAAAGTTGTGGCAGAACTATTGTTAAAACTATTTTCTGAGGGAATCAACTGGAAGATGGATGCAGGGCCTAGAGAGAGGAGAGGCTGAGTATGTTCTGGGGTGAAAATTGTGGTCAGGTGGCATCACCTCTGACACAGTGGCCCAGGAGGCCGGTGGTCTGCTGGAGGACACGGCTCTTTTTTTGTCTCACTGGACAGAAGTGTTTGGCCCTTGGGTCAGTTGAAGAGAAATCATCTTCCAGTTTGTGGATTGTGACCAGCCAGCAGGCTGGAGGGGACATCAGGACACCTGGTCCTCCAGACACCTTGGAGGCCCAGACGAGGATTTTTCCTGGCTTTTCGGCTGCTCCAGGGCCCGAGAGAAGGAGATCATTGGGAGCTTGTGGAGAAGAAATCAGCACTTGAGTAGAAATGGCTGTCTCACCTCCCTTGGTGCCCAACTGACAACTCAGGGGATATCAACTCTCAGGCCAAATTGCTGCTGCACATCAAACCTTCCTCCTAAGGGCACAGCTTTCCCAAAGAGGGACCCTGCCTAGAGCTGAAGCAGGAACACTGGGCGGGGGTGGAAAGCAGAGCTGCTGCCAAATGCTGGGTGTGTTTGTACAAAGTGTCTGCTAAATCTATGAATGTCAGAACAACAGAGAACCTGATTGTTCTGGAATCTGAAATCCATCATTGAATTAATTCTAAATTAGCGGTTCACATTGACTGATGGGAAAAATAGGTCCTTCAGTGTACTGCTGTTTGAAAACTTAAAGTTCAAGGATATCTCACTAGGAAAATGTAAAAACATGTCTGATTTTTTTCACTCTCACATAACTTAGCTGTTTTTGGGTTCTGTATGGTGGCTGTGCCTGGTGGAAAGGGGGGTGCAGACTCCCAACGGCACTGACCTAGGTGTGGAGGGGCTCAGGTGGCCTCTGCAGGGGTTCGGGGATCACAGGCTGCACTTCACAGTGGAATTCATCTATCCAAGTTTCCTCATCCCAGGGGACCTGAAGAAACTGCCAGGTTTCAAATCAAATGACGTTTGGACGGTGCCTCGCTCTCAGAGTGAGTGCCTCTCCATAGTGCAAACGTGAGGTCAGGTGTGGTTCTGATTGTGATGCCAGTGAGCTTGTATTTGTTTTTTCAGTATTAGTGCTTAAACCCTACTTGATGTGAGAGACTGAAGGTGAATATTAAGGAAAACCAGGCATTAGGCCCTTGGCTTTTGAAAAGAGCCAGATTATGTCATATAACTCAGAGTTATTAATGTTTCTGGCTGGCCTTACAGAGGTGGGTTAAGTTTATTTAGGAATTTTTTGCAGGCCTAGATGGAACGCTGGTCATTTCTCTTACAGGTATGGGTGAAAGATGTCGGACCTGGTGGATAAGGGTGGTGCAGGGAGGCATTTCCCACCCCTGGACCTCAGATCCCTGGCTGGGATGGTGGCTGTCGTGATGGTGGTGTGTATCATCTGTGGGGTGGTTTCAAGTCTGTGACCCCTTATGCCTGCCAAACTTTGCTTATATTATTTATATATATTAGAGGATGCCATTGAGGTAATACAATTTTAAACATCTCTGAATTACTAGTTGCTTTTTGTCACTGTGTACTTTTTTAAAAGCTTTTTTTTTTCTTAATGTTTAAATGCGTCTCTGTTGACTGAAACAAATACACACCCTAAAACTTGAGAGTTACATTTTATTCAGCAGACAAAACGGAGGACTTAAGCCTGGGACACAGCATCTCAGCCAACTGTGAGAGACTACCCTGAAGAGGTAAGGGAGGGAGCCAGGATATATAAGAGTTTCTGTAACAAAGACCAGGTAGTTGGAACATCAAAAGATTACTGTTAATTAAGGAAAACTAAATATCTCAAGTTAAGGAACTTACTCCTTCTCTTTTCTTTTTGTTTTTTTTGAACATTGGGGTGCATTTATTTATTTTATTTTTTAACATCTTTATTGGAGTATAATTGCTTCACATCTTTGTGTTAGCTTCTGCTGTATAACAAAATGAATCAGCTATATGTATACATATATCCCCATATCCCCTCCCTCTTGCATCTCCCTCCCACCCTCCCTATCCCACCCCTCTAGGTGGTCACAGAGCACCGAGCTGATCTCTGTACGCAATGTAGCTGCTTCCCACTAGCTACGGATTTTACATTTGGCAGTGTATATATGTCAGTGCTACTCTCTCACTTTGTCCAAGCGTACCCTTCCCTCTCCCCATTCATGTGTTTGTTGGCAATCTGTATATCTTCTTTGGAGAAATGTCTATTTAGGTGTTCTGCCCATTTTTGGATTGGGTTGTTTGTTTTTTGGATATTGAGCTGCATGAGCTGCTTGTATATTTTGGAAATTAATCCTTTGTCAGTTGCTTTATTTGCAAGTATTTTCTCCCATTCTGAGGGTTGTCTTTTCATCTTGTCTGTAGTTTCCTTTGCTATGCAAAAGCTTTTAAGTTTCATTAGGTCCCAACTGTTTATTTCTTTTTTTGTTTCCATTACTCTAGGAGTTGGGTCAAAATGGACCTTGCTGTGATTTATGTCATAGAGTGTTCTGTCTATGGTTTCCTGTAAGAGTTTTACAGTGTCTGTCCTTACATTTAGGACTTTAATCCATTTTGAGTTTATTTGTGTATGGTGTTAGGGAGTGTTCTAATGTCATTCGTTTATATGTAACTATCCAGTTTTCCCACCACCACTTATTGAAGAGGCTGTCTTTACTCCATTGTATATTCCTGCCTCCTTTATCAAAGATATGGTGATCAGCTGTGTGTGGATTTGTCTCTGGGCTATGTATCCTGTTCCATTGATCTGTATTTCTGTTTTTGTGCCAGTACCATACTGTCTTGATTACTGTAGCTTTGTAGTATAGTCTGAAGTCTGGGAGCCTGATTCCTCCAGCTCCGTTTTTCTTTCTCAAGATTGCTTTGGCTATTCGGGGTCTTTTGTGTTTCCATACAAATTGTGAAATTTTTTATTCTAGTTCTGTGAAAAATGCCATTGGTAGTGTGATAGGGATTGCAGTGAATATATAGATTGCTTTGGGTAGTATAATCATTTTCACAATGTTGATTCTTCCAATCCAAGAACATGGTATATCTCGCCATCTGTTTGTATCATCTTTACTGTCTTTCATCAGTGTCTTACAGTTTTCTGCGTACAGGTCTTTTGTCTCCTTAGGTAGGTTTATTCCTAGGTATTTTATTCCTTTTGTTGCAGTGGTAAATGGGAGTGTTTCCTTAATTTCTCTTTCAGAGTTTTCATCATTAGTGTATAGGAATGCAAGAGATTTCTATGCATTAATTTTGTATCCTGCTACTTTACCAAATTCATTGATTAGCTCTAGTGGTTTTCTGGTAGCATCTTTAGGATCCTCTATGTATAGTATCTGCAAACAATGACAGTTTTACTTCTTCTTTTCTGATTTTATTCCTTTTATTTCTTTTTCTTCTCTGATTGCTGTGGCTAAAACTTCCAAAACTATGTTGAATAATAGTTGTGAGAGTGGGCAACCTTGTCTTGTTCCTAATCTTAGTGGAAATGGTTTCAGTTTTTCACCATTGAGAATGATGTTGGAGGTGGGTTTGTCATATATGACCTTTATTATGTTGAGGTAGGCTCACTCTATGCTTACTTTCTGGAGGGTTTTTATCATAAATGGGTGCTCAATTTTATGGAAAGCTTTTTCTGCATCTATTTAGATGATCATGCGGTTTTTATCCTTCAATTTGTTAATATCGTGTATCACATTGATTGATTTGCGTATATTGAAGAATCCTTGCATTCCTGGGATAAACCCCACTTGATCATGGTGTATGATCCTTTTAATGTCCTGTCGGATTCTGTTTGCTAGTATTTTGTCGAGGATTTTTGCATCTATGTTCATCAGTGATATTGGCCTGTGGTTTCTTTTTTTGTGACATCTTTGTCTGGTTTTGGTATCAGGGTGATGGTGGCCTCGTAGAATGAGTTTGGGAGTGTTCCTCCCTCTGCTATATTTTGGTAGAGTTTGACATGGATAGGTGTTAGTTATTCCCTAATGTTTGATAGAATTTGCTGTGAAGCCATTGGGTCCTAGGCTTTTGTTTGTTGGAAGATTTTTAATCACAATTTCAACTTCAGTGCTTGTGATTGGTCTGTCTCTATTTTCTATTTCTTCCTGCTTCAGTCTCAAAAGGTTGTGCTTTTCTACGAATTTGTCCATTTCTTTCAGGTTGTCCATTTTATTGGCATTTAGTTGCTGTAGTAATCTCTCATGATCCTTTGCATTTCTGCATTGTTAGTTGTTACTTCTCCTTTTTCATTTCTAATTCTGTTTATCTGAGTCTTCTCCCTTTTTTCTTGATGAGTCTGACTAATGGTTTATCAATTTTGTTTATCTTCTCAATGAACCAGGTTTTAGATTTATTGATCTTTGCTATTGTTTCCTTTATTTCTTTTCCTTTCTTTCTGATCTGATCTTTATGATTTCTTTCCGTCTGCTAACTTTTTGTTTTCCTTTCTCCAGTTGCTCTAAGTGTAAGGTTAGGTTGTTTATTTGAGATTTTTCTGGTTTCTTGAGGTAGGATTGTTTGCTATGAACTTCCCTCTTAGAACTACTTTTGCAGCATCCCACAGGTTTTGGATTGTCATGTTTTCATTGTCATTTGTTTCTAACTAATTTTTGTTTTTCTCTTTGATTTATTGAGTGATCCCTTGGTTATTTAGTAGCATGTTGTGTAGCCTCCACGTGTTTGTATTTTTTTACAGTTTTTTTTTCCTGTAATTGTTATCTAGTCTCATAGTGTTGTGGTTGGAAAAGATACTTGGTATGAATTCAATTTTCTTAAATTTACCATGGCTTGATTTGTGACCCAAGATATGATGTATCCTGGAGAACCTTCCATGAGCACTTGAGAAGAAAGTGTGTTCTGTTGTTTTTGAATGGAATGTCCTATAAATATCAGTTAAGTCCATCTTCTTTAATGTATCATTTAAAGCTTGTGTTTCCTTATTTATTTTCATTTTGGATGTTCTGTCCATTGGTGAAAGTGGGGTGTTAAAGTCCCCTACTGTGATTGTGTTACTGTCGATTTCCCCTCTTTTGGCTGTTGGCATTTGCCTTATGTTTTGAGGTGCTCCTATGTTGGGTGCATGAATATTTACAATTGTTACATATTCTTCTTGGTTGCTTCCTTGATCGTTATGTAGTGTCCTTCTTTGTCTCTTGTAATAGTCTTTATTTTAAAGTCTATTTTGTCTGATATGAGAATTGCTACTCCATCTTTCTTTTGATTTCCATTTGCATGGAATATCTTTTTCCATCCCCTCACTTTCAGTCTGTATGTGTCCCTAGGTCTCAAGTGGGTCTCCTGTAGACAGCATATATGCGGGTCTTGTTTTCATATCCATTCAGCCAGTCTATGTCTTTTGGTAGGAGCATTTAATCTCTTTACATTTAAGGTAATTATTGATACGTACATTCCTACTGCCATTTTCTTAATTGTTTTGGGTTTGTTTTTGTATGTCTTTTCCTTCTCTTGTGTTTCCTGCCTAGACAAGTTCCTTTAGCCATTGTTGTAAAGCTGGTTTGGTGGTGCTGAATTCTCTTAGCTTTTGTTTGTCTGTAAGGTTTTAATTTCTCCATCGAATCTCAGTGAAATTCTTGCTGGGTATGTTAATCTTGGTTGTAGGTTTTTTCCTTTCATACTTTAAATGTGTCCTGCCACTCCCTTCTGGCTTGCAGAGTTTCTGCTGAAAGGTCAGCTTTTAACCTTATGGGGGTTCCCTTGTATGTTATTTGTTGCTTTTCCCTTGCTGCTTTTAATATTTTTTCTTTGTATTTAATTTTTGATAGTTTGATTAATATGTGTCTTGGCTTGTCTCTCCTTGGATTTATCCTGTATGGGACTCTCTGTGCTTCCTGAAATTGATTATTTCCTTTCCCATATTAGGGAAATTTTCAACTATAATCTCTTCAAATATTTTCTCAGTCCCTTTCTTTTTCTCTTCTTCTGGGACCTGGTATAATTCAAATGCTGGTCCATTTAGTGTTGTCCCAGGGGCGTCTGAGACTGTCCTCAGTTCTTTTCATTCTGTTGCCGTTATTCTGCTCTGTGGTAGTTATTTCCCTGTTTTATCTTCCTGGTCACTTATCTGTTCTTTTGTGTCAGTTATTCTGCTATTGATTCCTTCTAGAGTATTTTTAATTTCATTTATTGTGTTGTTCATCATTGTTTGCTCTTTAGTTCTTCTAGATCCTGGTTAAATGTTTCTTGTATTTTCTCTGTTCTATTTCCAAGATTTTGGATCGTCTTTACTATCATTACTCTGAATTCTTTTTCAGGTAGACTGCCTCTTTCCTCCTCATTTGTTTGGTCTGGTGGGTTTTTACTTTTCTCCTTCATCTGCTGCATATTCCTCTGTCTTCTCATTTCGTTTAACTTACTCTGTTTGAAGTTTCCTTTTCGCAGGCTGCAGGTTGTTCAGTGGCTTGTGTACGCTTCCTGGTGGAGGGGACTGGTGCCTGTGTTCTAGTGTGTGGGGCTGGATCTTGTCTTTCTGGTGGCCAGCAGTGGGTCTGGTAGTGTGTTTTGGGATGTCGGTGAACTTAGTGTGATTTTAGGCAGCCTCTCTGCTAATGGGTGGAGTTGTGTTCCTGTCTTTCTAGTTGTTTGGCATGGGGCGTCCAGTGCTGGAGTCTGCTGGTCGTTGGGTGGAGCTGGGTCTTAGTGTTGAGACAGAGATCTGTGGGAGAACTCTTGCCAATTGATATTATGTGGGACCGGGAGGTCTCTAGTAGTCCAGTGTCCTGAACTTGCCTCTCCCACTTTAGAGGTGCAGGTGTGACGCCAGGCTGGAGTGCCAAGAACCTGTCCGCCACACAGCTCAGAAGAAAAGGGAGAAAAAGTAAAGAAAAAAAAAAATGAATAAAATAGTTATTAAAAATATAATAGTAATAAAAAAGGGGAGAGCAACCAAACCAATAAACAAATCCACCAGTGATAACAAGTGCTAAAAACTATACTAAGATAAACTTAAAAATCAGAAACAAATCAGTTGCTGACAACAAACCCCACGTCTACAGTTGCTCCCAAAGTCCACTACCTCAATTTGGGATGATTCGTTGTCTATTCAGGTATTCCACAGATGCAGGGTACATCAAGTTGATCATGGGATTTAATCTGCTGCTCCTGAGGCTGGTGAGAGAAATTTCCCTTTTTCTTCTTTGTTCGGACAGCTCCTGGGGTGTAGCTTTGGTTTTGGCCCCGCCTCTGCGTGTAGGTCGCCGGCAGGCATCTGTTCCCACCCAGACAGGAGGGGGTTAAAGCAGTAGCTGATTAGGGGGCTCTGGCTCACTCATGCTGCGGTGAGGGTGGCGTACGGTAGTTGTAATTGGAATGCAGGGCGAGCCTGTGGCGGCAGAGGCCTGCATGACGTTGCACCAGCCTGAGGGTCGCTGTGTGTTCTCCTGTTGAAGTTGTCCCTGGATCACGGGACCCTGGCAGTGGCGGGCTGCACAGGCTCCTGGGGGGGTCTGGATAGTGACCTGTGCTTGCACACAGGATTTTTGTTGACTGCAGCAACAGTGTTAGTGTTTCATGCCCATCTCTGGGGTCCGAGCTGATAGCTGTGGCTTGTGCCCATCTCTGGATCTCATTTAGGTGGTGCTCTGCCTTCTGTGGGCAGGCAGGGAAGCAATCCCCTCTCCTCGCGCACCCCGACACAATGGTCTCTTGACTCTTAGGCAGTTCCAGACTTTCTTCTGGACTCCCTCCTGGCTAGCAGTGGCACACTAGCCCCCTTGAGGCTGTGTTCATGCAGCCAACCCCAGTCCTCTCCCTGGGATCTGTCCTCCGAAGCCCGAGCCTCAGCTCCCAGCCCCTGCCCACCCCGGCGGGTGAGCAGACAAGACTCTCAGGCTGGTGAGTGCTGGTCAGCACCGGTCCTCTGTGCGGAAATCTCTCTGCTTTGCCTTCTGCACTCTTGTTGCTGCGCTCTCCTCCATGGCTCTGAAGCTTCTCCCCCACCCACCTCCTGTCTCCACCAGTGAAGGGGCTTCCTAGTGTGTGGAAACTTTTCCTCCTTCACAGCTCCCTCCCAGAGGTGCAGGTCCCGTCCCTATTCTTTTGTCTCTATTTTTTTCTTTTTTTCTTTTGCCCTACCCAGGTACGTGACTGCCTTTTGTGAGGTCTGAGGTCTTCTGCCAGCATTCGGTAGGTGTCCTGTAGGAGTTGTTCTGCATGTAGATGTGTTTTTGATATATCTGTGGGGAGGAAGGTGATCTCCACGTCTTACTCATCCGCCATCCTGAAGGTCCCCCCCTACCCCGCCCCCAGTGCTCTTCTATGTATGGGAAGATGCAAGAGTCTGGGCTCACTGAAATCATTCCTTTGATAGGCACCTCAGCTATCTGGGGCCAGTATTCTGTGTTTTCTCATCCTGAGTCTCCTTTGAACCATACAGTGCTCACTACTGGGGCAGCTGTAATTTGATGGCTTGATGGCTGCAACATCCTTTGTTTACTGATATGGTAGGCAATATTTTTCATCCACATCTCCTTATACAAACAAACAAACAAAAACACCAAATAGGGAACCACTGGTTTAGGGCCCTGATGCTGGGCCATGATGGCACATTTTAGGAAGCACCATGACGTTCTTCCAGGGCAGGCAGTCTTCTCTTTGCTGCTGAAGGTCTTTATCAGCTCTTTCCCACCTTAGGCAAGAAGGAGTGATAGTTTATGTTAGGAATCAGTAAAAAAAGAAAAAAAAATTAGGCTGACTTTTTGGGTCAAAACAGGCATTTTGAAGGAATTTCCTGGCAGTCCAGTGATTAAGACTCACATTTTCACTGCTGAGGGCCCAGGTTCAATCCCTGGCTGGGGAACTGAGATCTTGCAAGCCCCACGGTGTGGCCAAAAGAAAAAACAAAAGACAAAAAACAGGCATTTTGATTTATGAAAATCTATTTACAAGTAGATTGCCACATTCATACTGCCAGGATGTAATCAGGGATTATTCATAGTGGCTAAGAGGTGAAAGGTACCCACGTGTCCATTGATAGATGATTGGATAAACAAAATGTGGTATATACACAATGGAATAGTATACAGCCTTAATAAAGAAGGAAATACTGACATGTGCTACAACCTGGATGAACCTTGAGGATGTTATGCTAAATGAAATAAGCCACTCACAAAAAAGACAAGTGCTAGGTGATCCACTTACATGAAGTCCCTAGTGTAGTCAAAATCATTCAGACAGAAAGTTGAATGGTGGTTGTCAGGAACTGAGGAGGGAGGGAGGAATGGGGAGTTGTTGTTTAATGGGTACAGAGTTTCAGTTTTGCAAGATGAGGGAGTTCTGCAGATCTGTTGCACCAAAATGTGTATGTATGTAGCATCACTGTACTGTATGCTTAAAAATGGTTAAAACAGTATATTTTATGTGACTTTGTTTTTTTTACCCTGGTTAAACAAAAACAATCTTTTTTCCTTATTTTCAGTCTCTAAGCCATGTTTATCTGTGCCTTTCTTTTGTCTTTTCCATGGTGCTGGCACATTTCCAATCTTCTCTAACTTTGCCTCTTATATACCTTTTTCCTGTGGCAATACCTCAGAATCCAGGTTGGACTTATTTTGGGATCGCCCACCTGTGGCCTTCTACAGAGACCAAAGGGAAGACTGCCTTCCCCTCTGGGGCCCTCCTGCGATGGTTTCTACTCTTCGTCACTGTGTACCACCTATGATCTGTTTCTTCCTGGCCCAGTGACTCTCCGGAGATCCAAATGCTGTGTTACTTTCTGTAGCTGTGTTGATTAATTGTATCACTGGGGTTGGTTTATTTGAAGTGACTCTGCTGTTAACAAATGTATACAAGGTTCATGAAGAAAAAAGTCTTTGGGTACTTCCATTGCCCCCAGAGAGAAAATGTAGCCTTTTTCCTGCATCTTTTGAATTTTTACTGCTAATAAATGCCTGGCACTGCTTGTTGATGTGATGTTTAGGTCCAAAGGGATATTGTGGAGCCTGCATGTACATGATTTAACATAGACCATAGAATTTTAGTGTTGGAAGGGATCTCGGAGGGTTTTCATTTCAACCTCCTTGTTTTATCGAGGAGGAATTTGGGGTTTTGACTAGGGGAGTGGTCACGGCAGAGCCAGAACTAGGCCAGGGTTCCAGTTTGTATTGTGGGCTCCTTCTATTCCTTGATGCACCCTCTTGGTATTCATAAAACTGTATTTAATTCCGGTTATCCAAACACCATCCAGTTCAGAGCACAATATATCTATTAGCTTGAAGTGAGCGTGCACTGAGTCTGAGAGCTATGAGAAGTAACTTTGCACCATGTTTGAAGCCCTCCACGGGTTGCCCTCCCTTTACCCAAAAGATGTACTTCTGATGTCATGTATTGAAGAGGAAGTCAAGACTAAGCCGTGGGGATGGCAGTGTTTAAGGGGAAGTTAAAAAAAGATGAGTCTACAAAGGACACTGAGAAGGACTAGCTGGAGAGGGAGGAGGAAATCTGTAATCATTAATTGAAGATCTAGTATGATTGAGGCACCACGCTGGGCACTTCATGTACCTCACTCTTGAAACCTGCAACAGCCTTCAAGTGGGTATTAGTCATGATTTATGGGCTCAGAGTTTAAGTAACAAGCCCAAGGTTAGCTGTCTAGCCAACATGGTAGACCTGACTTTTTTCAAAGACCATGTTCTTTTCCTCCCCACGGGAAGGGTGGCTGCAGTAGAGATGGAAGTACCAGAGTCCAGAAAACCCTCCTCCTTCAGGTGACCTCAGCAACTTGCACAGATGTCAAGTTCCAGGAACTTAACCATTGCACATACAAGTCGGAGGCGGGGACCACTGACCTCCTTCCTCACTGACTGGGTCATGTAATGGTGACCTGGACCAGGAGGCTGTTTAAAATGGAACATGGAAAAGAATGACAGTGATGTAATTGCATCATGAATTGTGGCCAGAAAAGAAGCCTAGCAACCAACTCATTTTCTGTTGGGCACAAGGCACAGAGGACCTACTATAATTAAGTCTGCTTTTTTTCTTCTTGTTGGCAAGTGCCTCTTTATTTTTTATTCCTTGAATGTACCTGATGGATTAGCTTTCACTTACAGTCTTGGTGTTGGCATTGTCTCGCTGGGCTGTGAAGTGTCTGGTGTTGGTGGTGGTGAGGTGGTCCTCAGGTTGCATGAGCGTGGCCACACACCGCGGTGTGACATTTATGGAGCGCCTAGTGTGTGCAAGGGAATGTACTTGAGTGTTGCCCCTGTGTTCTGGTATTTATCCCTTGTCACAACCCTGTGAGTTAGGTAATACAATGATCATTTGCTGGTGGAGAAACTCTGCTGAAGGAAGTTAGCAACTTGTCCAAGACCCCTTGACAAATAATGGTGAAATAGGGATTTGAACTCAGCTCTCTGACCTTCCCCTTATTCTCTACATCTTCCCTCATTTGTTGTGGGCTGGCATCTTATCCACTCAGAGTCTCCTTGGCCTGAATCTACTTTTTTTCTGGCCCTCAACTATGATCGTCCTGGAAGACCCTGCAGGGCTAGCCAGGTTGTTGAAGAGGTAACTGGTTGAGTGAACTGGAAGAGTTAAAGTAACTCATGCAGAGGCCTTCCTCTGCAGCTGGAGTAGCTGACGCCTGGGGAGTAGGTGGAGGCCCAGGAGAAGTGGGCCACTTTCTGCAGGACCATCACCAGTAAGTGAGCACTGCAGGCCCATCACCAACGAAGCTTTGTTCTTCTGCTTCTTTAGAAGTGGAACGAGGCTCTTGCTGAGACTCTGGAAATTGTGATGTGACTGAGCACCCTGGGCCTTTAGGGGCAGTTCTGGGGGCCCCTCATTCCTGCAGCGAGCATGCTTTCTGGTCCTGCCAGCAGCTCTGCCCCTGCCTGGTTGTGAATGGGTAACTGCTCGTCCCCAGGGGCCTGTCCTGAATGTCTTATTGAGAGCCAGTGTCTTAATACTTGGAAACATTTCCTCTATTTGAGGCCTCTTGCTTATGGATTTCCATCTGTCACCAGGGTGGTTCTGTGCTCTCTTGCTAATGAACTATTTGGGAGTCAACGGCCTGGGCACAGTGGATGGGTATTACTATCCGTGTGGCATAAGACACAGCTGCCAGCCCTGTGTGACTGGAACCTGGGGTCAGAGCCTCTGAGGAATTAAAAAGCTGCACCATTAGCCACTTTCCCATACGCTTCCTATACACAGGGAGTCCTGCAAACACGCCTTTGCTCACTAGCCTGTTGTGAGAAGAGGTTTAGGCTTGGCAGACGGCCAAGACTTCTGATTGGATTTATCTTCCTAAGTAGTGTGATTTGATAAATATTGGAATTGCAGACTTGGGGAGCTGAAAGAAGCTTGGTTCAGTCCCTTTATTTTGCAACTAAGGAAACAAAGGCAGGAGACAGGAGGTCATTTCCTTTGCTAGGTCTGGTGGGAGACAGGGGTGAAAGCTGAGGCAACCCCCTGCCTTGTGCCCCCAATTTTTCTGGGCTGACACTTCAGATATCTCAGGGGCAAATGCTTCTAAGGCTGATCCTGTTGCCTGAGAAAATGGGAAAAGAAGATGATAAAGAGGTTGGAGAAACCTCATGGGTCTTCCAGTAGACATTGGGTAGGTTTCTTCTCAGGTGCTCTGATGTTGAACATTTGATTTTGCCTCACTTATTTCTATCCAGAATCACAGGAATAGTGGTGATGAATGCTCAGCCACTCCCTGCCAAGTGAACAAGGGTCAGCTGTCATGTTAGAACGCTCCCTTGTTCTTCAGGTTATTAAAGAACTATTAGTGCCCTCTGACAGGCATGTAATAAATGAAGCCTCCCAAGGCTTCAGTAGCAGTCATAAGTGCCTCATTTGCACCCAAGGATTCACTTGCTCACTCAGCAGGATCTGGGTCAACAGACATCATTTTCATAAGACACTTATCTATCTTTTTCATATTAGACAGGCTTCTTTTTTTCCTGAATTTGCTTTTGGGGCAGTAGGCTTTTGGGAAAAACATAAAACTGGCAGCTTATAAGAATAAAGCTTGAATAAAATTTAGGTATGAGAAATAAAATGTAGGAGGAGGACCTTCAGTCCGGGGGGGGCGGGCGGGTGCTGGGAGCTGAGGCTTGGGCTTCGGAGGTCAGATCCCAGGGAGGGGACTGGGGTTAGCTGCGTGAATACAGCCTGAAGGGGGCTAGTGTGCCATAGCTAGCGGGAAGGGATTCCAGGAAAAAGTCTGGAGCTGCCTAAGAGTCAAGAGACCATTGTTCTGGGGTGCGCGAGGAGAGGAGATTCAGAGCACTGCCTAAATGAGCTCCAGAGACAGGCGTGAGCCACGGCTATCAGCGAGGACACTAGAGATGGGCATGTAATGCTAAGGCTGCTGCTGCAGCAGCCACCAAAAAGCCTGTGTGCAAGCACAGGTCACTATCCACACCTCTCCTCCTGGGAGCCTGTGCAGCCTGCCACTGCCAGGGTCCTGTGATCCAGGGTCGACTTCCCCAGGAGAACACACGGCATGCCTCAGGCTGGTGCAATGTCATGCCAACCTCTGCGGCTGCAAGCTCGCTCTGCATTGTGGACCCCTCCTTCCCCCCGGCTTGAGTGAGCCAGCACCCCCTAATCAGCAGGTGCTTTAACCCCGTCCTGTCAGGGCAAAGAACAGACACAGGGTGACCTACATGCAGAGGCGGGGCCAAATCCAAAGCTGAACCCCAGGAGCTGTGTGAACAAAGAAGAGAAGGGGAAATTTCTGCCAGCAGCATCTGGACCAGTGGATTAAATGCCCACAATCAACTCTGCATCTGTGGAATACCTGAACAGACAATGATTCATCCCAAAATTGAGACAGTGGACTTTGGGAGCAACTGTAGACTTGGGGTTTCCTGTATGTGACTGACTAGTTTATGATTTTTATGTTTATTTTAGTATAGATTTTGGTGCTTGTTATCATTGGTGGATTTGTTTATTGGTTTGGTTGCTCTCTTCTTTTTATTACATTTTAATTTTAATAATATATTAAAAATTTTTTATTTTAATAACTTTATTTTATTTTATTTTTCTTTCTTTCTTTTTTTTTTTCTCCCTTTTCTTCTGAACTGTGTGGCTGACATTATCTTGGTGCTCCAGTCTTGTGTCAGGCCTGAGCCTCTGAGGTGGGAGAGCTGAGTGCAGGACTCTGGACCACCAGAGACCTCCCAGCCCCACGTAATATCCATTGGCAAGAGCTCTCCCAGAGTTCTCTGTCTCAACACTATGACCTAGCTCCAGACAATGACCAGCAGACTCGAGCGCTGGACACCCCATGCCAAATAACTAGAAAGACAGGAACACAACCCCACCCATTAGCAGAGAGGCTGCCTAAAATCTTGCTAAGTTCACAGACACCCCAAAATATACCACCAGACGTGGTCCTACCCACCAGAAGGACAAGATCTAGCCTCACCCACCAGAACACAGGCACCAGTCCCCTCCGCCAGGAAGCCTACACAAGCCACTGAACAAGCTGCAGCCTGCGAAAAGGAGATCCCAAACACTGTAGGTTAAACAAAATGAGAAGACAGAGAAATATGCAGCAGATGAAGGAGCAAAGTAAAAACCCACCAGACCAAACAAATGAAGAGGAAAGAGGCAGTCTACCTGAAAAAGAATTCAGAGTAATGATAATAAAGATGATCCAAAATCTTGGAAATAGAACAGAGAATATACAAGAAACGTTTAACCAGGACCTAGAAGAACTAAAGAGCAAACAATGATGAACAACACAATAAATGAAATAAAAAATTCTCTAGAAGAAATCAATAGCATTATAACTGAGGCAGAAGAATGGATAAGTGACCTGGAAGATAAAACAGGGGAAATAACTACCGCAGAGCATAATAAAGAAAACAGAATGAAAAGAATTGAGAACAGTCTCAGACACCTCTGGGACAACATTAAATGCACCGGCATTCGAATTATGCGGGTCCCAGAAGAAGAAGAGAAAATGAAAGGGACTGAGAAAATATTTGAAGAGATTATGGTTGAAAACTTCCCTAACATGGGAAAGGAAATAGTCAAGTCCAGGAAGCACAGAGAGTCCCATACAGGATAAATCCAAGGAGAAACAGGCCAATCACACATATTAATCAAACTATCAAAAATAAAATACAAAGAAAAAATATTAAAAGCAGCAAGGGAAAAGCAACAAATAACATACAAGGGAATCCACATAAGGTTAACAGCTGACCTTTCAGCAGGAACTCTCAAGCCAGAAGGGAGTGGCAGGACACATTTAAGGTGATGAAAGGGAAAAACCTACAAGTAAGATTACCCAGCAAGGATCTCATTCAGATTCGACAGAGAAATGAAAACCTTTACAGACAGGCAAAAGCTAAGAGAATTCAGCACCACCACAGCAGCTTTACAATAAAGGCTAAAGGAACTTGTCTAGGCAGGAAACACAAGAGAAGGAAAAGACCTACAAAAACAAACCCAAAACAATTAAGAAAATGGTGGTAGGAATGTACGTATCGATAATTACCTTAAATGTAAAGGGATTAAATGCTCCTACCAAAAGACATAGACTGGCTGAATGGATACAAAAACAAGACCTGTATATATGCTGTCTACAAGAGACCCACTTCAGACCTAGGGAAACATATAGACTGAAAGTGAGGGGAGGGAAAAACATATTCCATGCAAATGGAAATCAAAAGAAAGCTGGAGTAGCAGTTCTCATATCAGACAAAATAGACTTTAAAATAAAGGCTATTACAAGAGACAAAGAAGGACACTACATAATGATCAAGGGATCAATCCAAGAAGATATAAGAATTGTAAATATTTATGCACCCAACATAGGAGCACCTCAGTACATAAGGCAAATGCTAACAACCATAAAAGGGGAAATTGACAGTAACACAATCATAGTAGGGAACTTTAATACCCCACTCTCACCAATGGACAGATTATCCAAAATGAAATTAAATAAGGAAACACAAGCTTTAAATGACACATTAAACAAGATGGACTTAATTGCTATTTACAGGACATTCCATCCGAAAACAACAGAATACACTTTCTTCTCAAGTGCTCATGGAACATTCTCCAGGCTAGATCATATCTTGGGTCACAAATCAAGCCTTGGTAAATTTAAGAAAATTGAAATTGTATGAAGTATTTTTTCCGATCACAACACTATGAGACTAGATATCAATTACAGGAAAAGCAACTGTAAAAAATACAAACACATGGAGGCTAAACAATATGCTATTAAATAACCAAGAGATCACAGAACAAATCAAAGAGGAAATCAAAAATACCTAGAAATAAATGACAATGACAACCTATGGGATGCTGCAAAGGCAATTCTAAGAGAGAAGTTCCTAGCAAACAATCCTACCTCAAGAAACAAGAAAAATCTCAAACAACCTAACCTTACACCTAAAGCAATTAGAGAAAGAAGAAAAACAACAACAACAACAAAACTCCCAAAGTTAGCAGAAGGAAAGAAATCATAAAGATCATTCAGAAATAAATGAAAAAGAAATGAAGGAAATGATAGCAAAGATCAATAAATCTAAAACCTTGTTCTTTGAGAAAATAAATAAAATTGATAAGCCATTAGCCAGACTCATCAAGAAAAGAAGGGAGAAGACTCAAGTCAATACAATTAGAAATGAAAAAGGAGAAGTAACAACTGACACTGCAGAAATACAAAAGATCATGAGAGATTACTACAAGCAACTATATGCCAATAAAATGGACAACCTGGAAGAAATGGACAAATTCTTAGAAAAGCACAACCTTCTGAGACTGAACCAAAAAGAAATAGAAAATATAAACAAACCAATCAGAAGCACTGAAATTGTAACTGTGATTGAAAATCTTCCAACAAACAAAAGCCCAGGACCAGATGGCTTCACAGGCAAATTCTTTCAAACATTTAGAGAAGAGCTAACACCTATCCTTCTCAAATTCTGCCAAAATATAGCAGAGGGAGGAGCACTCCCAAACTCATTCAACAAGGCCACCATCACCCTGATATGAAAACCGGACAAAGATGTCACAATAAAAGAAAATTACAGACCAATATCACTGATAAACATAGATGCAAAAATCCTCAACAAAATACTACCAAACAGAATCCAACAGCACATTACAAGGATCATACACCATACTTAAGTGGGGTTTATCCCAGGAATGCCAGGATTCTTCAGTATATGCAAATCAATCAATGTAATACACCATATTAACATATTGAAGGAGAAAAACCACATGATCATCTCAGTAGAGGCAGAAAAAGCTTTCGGCAAAATTCAACACCCATTTATGATAAAAACCCTCCAGAAAGTAGGCATAGAGGGAACTTTCCTCAACATAATAAAGGCCATATACGACAAACCCACAGCCAACATCGCTCTTGATGATGAAAAACTGAAACCATTTCCACTAAGATCAGGGAAAAGACAAGGTTGCCCACTCTCACCGCTATTATTCAACATAGTTTCAGAAGTTATATCCACAGCAATCAGAGAAGAAAAAGAAATAAAGGGAATCCAAATCGGAAAAGAAGAATTAAAGCTGTCACAGTTTTGCAGAGGAAATGATACTATACATAGAGAACCCTAAAGATGCTACCAGAAAACTACTAGAGATAATCAATCAATTTGGTAAAGCAGCAAGATACAAAATTAACACACAGAAATCTCTTGCATTCCTATACACTAATGATGAAAACTCTGAAAGAGAAATTAAGGAAACACTCCCAATTACCCCTGCAACAAAAGGAATAAAATACCTAGGAATAAACCTACCTAAGGAGACAAAAGACCTTTATGCAGAAAACTATAAGACACTGATGAAAGAAATTAAAGATGATATAAACAGATGGAGAGATGTACCATGTTCTTGGATTGGAAGAATCAACATTGTGAAAATGACTATACCACCCAAAGCAATCTACAGATTCAATGCAATCCCTATCAAACTGCCACTGACATTTTTTACAGAACTAGAGCAACAAATTTCACAATTTGTGTGGAAACACAAAAGACCCCGAATAGCCAAAGCAATCTTGAGAAGAAAAACAGAGCTGGAGAAATCAGCCTCCCTGACTTCAGCCTATACTACAAAGCTACAGTAATCAAGATAGTATGGTACTGGCACAATAACAGAAATATAGATCAGTTGAACAAGATAGAAAGCCTAGACATGAACCCACACACATATGGTCACCTTATCTTTGATAAAGGAGACAAGAATATACAATGGAGAAAAGACAGCTTCTTCAGTAAGTGGTACTGGGAAAACTGGACAGCTACATGTAAAAGACTGAAATTAGAACACTCCCTAACATCATACACAAAAATAAACTCAAAATGGATTAAAGACCTAAATGTAAGGCTAGACACTATAAAACTCTTAGAGGAAAACATAGGCAGAACACTCTGTTTCATCAATCACAGCAAGATCCTTTTTGGCTCTCCTCCTAGAGAAATGGAAATAAAAACAAAAATGAACAAATTGGACCTAATGAAACTTAAAAGCTTTTGCACAGCAAAGGAAACCATAAACAAGACAAAAAGACAACCCTCAGAATGGGAGAAAATATTTGCAAATGAAGCAACTGACAATGTATTAATCTCCAAAATATATAAGCTGCTCATGCAGCTCAATATCAAAAAAACCAAACAACCCAATCCAAAAATGGGCAGAAAACCCAAATAGACATTTCTACAAAGAAGATATTCAGATTGCCAACAAACACATGAAAGGGTGCTCAACATCACTAATCATTAGAGAAATGCAAATCAAAACTACAATGAGGTATCACCTTACACCAGTCAGAATGGCCATCATCAAAAAATCTACAAATAGTAAATGCTGGAGAGTGTGTGGAGAAAAGGGAACACTCTTGCACTGTTGGTGAGAATGTAAATTGATACAGCCACTATGGAGAACAGTGTGGAGGTTTCTTAAAAACTAAAAATAGAACTACCATATGACTACTGGACATATACCCATAAAAAGCCATAATTCAAAGAGAGACATGTACCACAATGTTCATTGCAGCACTATTTACAGTAGCCAGGACATGGAAGCAATCTAAGTGTCCACTGACAGATGAATGGATAAAGAAGATGTGGGACATATACAATGGAATATTACCCGTCCATAAAAAGAAACGAAATTGAGTTATGTGTAGTGAGGTAGGTGGACCTAGAGACTGTCACACAGAGTGAAGTAAGTCAGAAAGAGAAAAATAAACACCATATGCTAACACGTATTTATGGAATCTAGAAAAAAAAATGGTTCTGAAGAACCTAGGGGCAGGACAGGATGCAGACCTAGAGAATGGACTTGAGGACCCGGGGAGGGGGAAATGTAAGCTGGGACAAAGTGAGAGTGTGGCATTGACATATATACACTACCAAATGTAAAATAGATAGCTAGTGGGAAGCCGCCGCATTGCACGGGGAGATCAGCTCTGTGCTTTGTGACCGCCTAGAGGGGTGGGATAGGGAGGGTGGGAGGGAGACGAAAGAGGGAGTGGTATCAGGATATATGTATACGTATAGCTTGTTCACTGTGTTATACAGCAGAAAGTAACAAGATTGTAAAGAAATTATACTCCAATAAAAATGTAAAAAAAAAAAAAAAAAAAGTAACTTTCAGGGAACCAAAGCACTATGCCATTTCCATTCATATCAGCACTGCAGCATAATGAGGTTTAGAATCAAAATTGAATTCTGAGTTCTGTAAGATGATTGCTCATAAGGAAGGGTGCAGATAGGCCCACTAATATTAGTACTCAGGGAGGTTGGAGAGAGTGTGTAAGGCAGGTGATGAACAGCAAGTGCTAGAGGTTAACCCCTGACACAATCAGAAGATTCCACAGGTGAGCCTCCCGGTTACTTGTTCATTCCTGTTGATCTTGGTTTTGGTCTTTTTTTAAAAAAAAATTTTATTGGAGTATAGTTGACTTACAATGTTGTGTGTTTCAGGTGTACATCAAAGTTTATCAGTTATATATATCTATATCTATATAGGTATATATATCCATTCTTTTTCAGATTCTTTTCCCATATAGGTTATTACGGAAAATTGAGTAGAGTTCCCAGTGATACAGAGTAGGTCCTTATTAGTTACTTATTTTATATATAGTAGTGTATATATGCTATTACCAATTTCCTAATTTGTCACTTCCCCCCGCATTTCCCCTTGGATAACCATAAGTTTGATTTTGAGATCTACGAGTCTGTTTCTGTTTTGTATGGGTTTTGCTCTTTGATGAATGTCCTTCCAAGGTAGGCGTAAATACTCTGCCCTAGAGTTACATTCTTGGGCCATGTAAACTCTATTCCATCTGCATGAAATGAATAGTGTCTCCCCAAAATCCAGGTGTTGAAGCCCTAACCCCCAATGCGACTATGTTTGGAGACAGGGCTCTTAGAAGCTAATTAAGACACTGATGAAAGAAATTAAAGGTGATATAAACAGAAATTGGAGCTGGAGAAATCAGGCTCCCTGACTTCAGCCTATACTACAAGGCTACAGTAATCAAGACAGTATGGTGCTGGCATAATAACAGAAATATAGATCAATGGAACAGGATAGAAAGCCCCGAGATAAACCCATGTACATATGGTCACCTTATTTTTGATAAAGGAGGCAGGAATATACAATGGAGAAAAGACAGAAAAATAAAGGATTTCCTTTATTTCTTTTTCTTCTCTGATTGCCGTGGATATAACTTCCAAAACTGAATAATTGAATAATACTGGTGAGAGTGGACAACCTTGTCTTGTTTCTGATCTCAGAGGAAATGGTTTCAGTTTTTCACCATTGAGAATGATGTTGGCTGTGGGTTTGTCATATATGGCCTTTATTATGTTGAGGTAAGTCCCCTCTATGCCTGTTTTCTGGAGGGTTTTTATCATAAGTGGTGTTGAATTTTGTCTAAAGTTTCCTCTGCATCTATTGAGATGATCATATGGGTTTTCTCCTTCAGTTTGTTAATATGGTGTATCACATTGATTGATTTGCATATATTGAAGAATCTTTGCATTCCTGGGATAAACCCACTTGAGCATGGTGTATGATCCTTGTAATGTGCTGTTGGATTCTGTTTGGTAGTATTTTGTTGAGGATTTTTGCATCTATGTTCATCAGTAATATTGGCCTGTAGTTTTCTTTTTATGTGACATCTTTGTCTGGTTTTGGTATCAGGGTGATGCTGGCCTCGAAGAATAAGTTTGGGAGTGTTCCTCCCTCTGCTATATTTTGGCAGAGTTTGAGAAGGATAGGTGTTAGCTCTTCTTTAAATGTTTGATAGAGTTTGCCTTTGAAGCCATTGGGTCCTAGGCTTTTGTTTGTTGGAGGGTTTGTAATCACAGTTTCAATTTCAGTGCTTGTGATTGGTCTGTTTATATTTTCTATTTCTTCCTGCTTCAGTGTCGGAAGGTTGTGCTTTTCTAAGAATTTGTCCATTTTTCCAGGTTGTCCATTTTATTGGCATATAGTTGCTCATAGTACTCTCTCATGATGCTTTGTATTTCTGCAGTGTCAGTTGTTACTTCTCCTTTTTAATTTCTAAGTGTATTGATTTGTGTGTTCTCCCTTTTTTTCTTGATGAGTCTGGCTAATGGTTTCTCAGTTTTGTTTATCTTCTCAGAGAACCAGGTTTCAGATTTATTGATCTTTGCTATTGTTTCCTTCATTTCATTTTCATTTATTTCTGATCGATCTTTGCGATATCTTTCCTTCTGCTAACTTTTGGTTTTTTTGTTCTTCTTTCTCTAATTGCTTTAGATGTAAGGTTAGGTTTTTTATTTGTGATGTTTCTTGTTTCTTGAGGTAGGTTTGTATTGCTATAAACTTCCCCCTTAGAACTGCTTTTACTGCATCCCATAGGTTTTGGGTCATCGTGTTTACATTGTCATCTGTTTCTAGGTATTTTTTGATTTCTTCAGTGATCTCTTGGTTATTAAGTCCTGTATTGTTTAGCCTCCATGTATTTGTATTTTTTACAGATATTTTTCCTCTAATTGATATCTATTCTCATAGCATATCGCTAAGAAAAGACATTTGATATGATGTCAGTTTTCTTAAATTTACAAAGCCTTGATTTGTGACCCAAGATGTGATCTATCCTGGAGAATGCTCCATGAGCAATTGAGAAGAAATTGTATTCTGTTGTTTTGGATGGAATGTCCTATAAATATCAGTTAAGTCCATCTTGTTTAATGTGTCATTTAAAGCTTGGTTTCCTTATTTATTTTCATTTTGGATGATCTGTCCATTGGTGAAAGTGGGGTGTTATAAAGTCCCCTACTATTACGGTCTTACTGTCAATTTCCCCTTTTATGGCTGTTAGCATTTGCCTTATGTTTTGAGGTCCTCCTATGATGGGTGCATAAATATTTACAATTCTTATATCTTCTTTTTGGTTGCTCCCTTGATTGTTATGTAGTGTTCTTTGTCTCTTGTCATAGTCTTTATTTTAAAGTCTATTTTGTCCGATATGAGAATTGCTACTCCAGCTTTCTTTTGATTTCCATTTGCATGGAATATCTTTTTCCCTCCCCTCACTTTCAGTCTGTGTGTCCCTAGGTCTGAAGTGGGTCTGTTGTAGACACCATATAGATGGGTCTTGTTCTTTTATCCATTCAGCCAGTCTGTGTCTTTTGGTTGGAGCATTTAATCCCTTTACATTTAAGGTAATTATCGATATGTATGTTCCTATTACCATTTTCTTAATTGTTTTGGGTTTGTTTTTGTAGGTTTTTTCCTTCTCTTGTGTTTCCTGCCTAGACAAGTTCCTTTAGCCATTGTTGTAAAGCTGCTGTGGTGGTGCTGAATTCTCTTAACTTTTGTTGTCTGTAAGGTTTTAATTTCTCCATCGAATCTCAGTGAGATTCTTGCTGGGTATATTAATTTTGGTTGTAGGTTTTTCCCTTTCATACTTTACATGTGTCCTGCCACTCCCTTCTGGCTTGCAGAGTTTCTGCTGAAAGGTCAGCTGTTAACCTTATGGGGATTCCCCTTGTATGTTATTTGTTGCTTTTCCCTTGCTGCTTTTAATATTTTTTCTTTGTATTTAATTTTTGATAGTTTGATTAATATGTGTCTTGGCTTGTTTCTCCTTGGATTTATCCTGTATGGGACTCTCTGCACTTCCTGGACTTGATTGACTTTTTCCTTTCCCATGTTAGGGAGTTTTCAACTATAATCTCTTGAAGTATTTTCACAGTCCCTTTCTTTTTCTCTTCTTCTCTGGGACCCGTATAATTCAAATGCTGGTGCGTTTAATGTTGTCCCAGGGGTGTTTGAGACGGTCCTCAATTCTTTTCATTCTGTTGTCTTTATTCTGCTCTGTGGTAGTTATTTCCCCATTTTATCTTCCTGGTCGCTTATGCATTCTTTTGCATCAGTTATTCTGCTATTGATTCCTTTTAGAGTATTTTTAATTTCATGTATTGTGGTGTTTATCATTGTTTGTTCTTTATTCTTCCAGGTCCTGGTTAAATGTTTCTTGTATTTTCTCCGTTCTATTTCCAAGTTTTTGGATCATATTTACTATCATTACTGTGAATTCTTTTTCAGGTAGACTGACTATTTCCTCTTCATTTGTTTGGTCTGGTGGGTTTTTACCTTGCTCCTTCATCTGCTGTGTGTTTCTCTGTTTTCTCCTTTTGCTTAACTTACTGTGGGGTTTCCTTTTCACAGGCTGCTGGTTCGTAGTTCCCGTTGTTTTTGGTGTCTGCCCCCAGTGGCTAAGGTTGGTTCAGTGTGTTGTGTAGGCTTCCTGGTTGAGGGGACTAGTGTCTGTGTTCTGGTGGATGAGGCTGGATCTTGTCTTTCTGGTGGTCAGTACCACGTCCGGTGGTGTATTTTTGAGTGTTTGTGACCTTTTTATTATTTTAGGCCGCCTCTCTGCTAATGGGTGGGGTTGTGTTCCTGTCTTGCTTGTTGTTTGGCATAGTTGTCCAGCACTGTAGCTTGCTGGATTTTGAATGGAGCTGGGTCTTAGCGTTGAGATGGACATCTCTGGGAGAGCTTTTGCTGTTTGCTATTACTTGGAACCGGGAGGCCTCTGGTGGACCAGTGTTCTGAACTTGGCTCTTCCACCTCAGAGGCACAGGCCTGACACCCAGCTGGAGCACCGCAACCCTTTTGGGAAGTGTGAGTTCTTCTGCCAGCGTTCAGTAAGTGTTCTGTATGAGTTGTTCCACATGTAGATGTATTTCTGATGTATTTGTGGGGAGGAAGGTGAGCTCCACGTCTTACTCCTCCACCATCTTGAAGGTCTTCCCCTTCCCAAGACATTAAAAAAATTTTTTCCAGATGGTCTTTTATTGTACCATGCTGTTCATGTTTTATGGTTACAGTGTCTTTTTTTTTTCCTTCTGAGGATGTTAATCGTAATTATTTTTGCTTTTTTCCCTCCCTGTAGAGTCTTTTTTCTTCCAAGCTTCTCACTTTACTTTCCCCTCTATTTTGATCTCTCTCTCTCTCTCATGTTCGTGGTTTTCCTCCAGTGTCTGATAATATTCAGTTGTTGGTTTGTCTGTAAGGGGGACTGTGAAGCTGTTTGGAGGCTCTGGTGTGTGAGTGGGGCTTGTTGATACTGAGTCTCCCTGTAGGGTGATCTGGGTGGGATGTCTGAGTCTCCCCGTAGGGTGATCTGGCTGGGATGTCTGAATCAGTGTTGGCTGAGTAATATTCCATTGTCTTTATATAGACCACGTCTTCTTTATCCCTTCCTCCATCAGTGGGCACTGAGGTTTTTTCCATATCTTGACTATTGTAAATAATGCTGCAATGTACAAAGGGATGCACGTATCTTGTTGAGTTAGTGTCTTCGCGTTCTTTAGATAAAGACCCAGAATTGGAATAGCTGGGTCATGCGATAGTTCTGTTCCTATTTTTGAGCAGTCTTCGTACTGTTTTCCTTAGTACCTGTTGGGTGGTGGTGATGCATACATATGTGAGCACGTGTATCCAGAAGTTGAAATGTCACATTGTACACATGAAATTTATATAATGTTATAAACCAGTGTAACCAAAGAATCAGTGCTGATATCTTCTGGTCTTTCCTCTTGGGCTGCTCAGACTCTCCAGAGAAGACTCTTACCATCTCTTCCCTGGAGTGTGAAGGTCAGACTGTCATGGTTACTGGTGGCCAGTGGAGAGGAGAGGGCTGGGGTGTGTGTATGTGTGAGATTATCTCAGCATCCTTCTTTGTTTGCTTAACCCTGTATTCTATGTGAGTTATCGTAGCCTTCAACCTGTGCTAGGGTTCCTCAGTGAAGAAACCCTCTAATAATAGCCCGTCTCCTGTGATAAACCTCATGTGTTTTGCCTTGGTAGAGAAAGTGCAGTACTGAGCTCTGCAGAGTGGCGGAGGGCATCTAGGGGCCCCAATTGCTTCTTGATCGGAATTTCAGTTAACCCTTCTTACTTTAGGCCCTTACCCCATAACTCAGGAGGAACCCAAAAGGATGAATTCCTCAGCCTTTTGGGATTGAAGTGATTATGGGTTGGTTCTTAGCTTTCCCTGATGCTAGTTTGTAAGTCTGTTTATCAGGTCAGTGAGACTTTAATGAGTGAGGAAGCCCAAGGCAAGAGAAGGAAGTAACTTGTTTGTTGTCACATGGCTAGTTAGTACAGAGCTAGAGGAGAAACTAGGTCTTTTGACTCCCTATCTAGCACTGAAACCACCCAGTGTACTTGACCACCCTGTAATGCACACACACACACACACACACACACTCTCACACACACTCTCACACTCACACACACTCTCTCTCTCTCTCTCATTTATTCACTCACTCACTCATACTCTTCCTCCTCCCCTCTGTTTCATGTTAACTCTCCCACCAGTCCTTTAAGGTAAGCTTGCTTATCTTGATTTTTATAAATAAGGAAACTGAAAATCAGATAAATGATAGGGTTTGCCCGTGACCACAGAGCTATTTGGTGGTAGAGCCAGTGTCAAATTCCAAAGTGCACACTCTTTTTCGGTACACGCGCCTCTCACTGTTGTGGCCTCTCCCGTTGCGGAGCACAGGCTCCGGACGCGCAGGCTCAGTGGCCATGGCTCACGGGCCCAGCTGCTCCGCGGCACGTGGGATCTTCCTGGACCGGAGCACGAACCCGTGTCCCCTGCATCGGCAGGTGGACTCTCAACCACTGCGCCACCAGGGAAGCCCCAAAGTGCATACTCTTAACCATTGCATTGAACGCTTTTAAGTCCTGTGTTGGGCATTGACTGAAAGACTAAATTATCTGTATACCTTATTCACTCTTGTGATGGCTTTGATAGCCAGCCTTGACTTGGGAGACCTAAGGAATGATTCTTTTTCCTGTGATTGAGTGTGATTGTCCGGTCTACTTTTTACTACTCCTTCTGTAAGGCGGCAGCTTGCCCTTCAACTCCTTTTGGCTAAGAGAAGACTCTTTATCTTCCTTTTTTAATCTTTTGGTGAGAATTCAGACACATCATCAGGTGAGCTTTGTGGCTTCTGTGTATGCATGTTTGTTTGAGTGTGTGCATATACACTCGTGTAAACACCTGGAAAGGAAATCTGGTGAATAAAGTTTTCTTATAAAGCAAATAGTGGTGGTAAATTGGCCAACACATTTTAGGGAAGTCAACTATAGACACTCCCTCCCAGGGCAGCCTTGATTTCACTGAGACAAGGCACTTGTACTTCTTCTTGGGCTTGTTTAGGTGTGGCTCCTGGGGGCTGCTTGGCTCTGTATTTCCCTTCCCTCCTTTATCTGTCCCCTGCAGTCTTCCCTCTCTCATGTACTCAAGGTATTATTTTGGAGTATTCCTCTCCCTTAGTCCCATATCACATCCATCAGCAAGTCCTGTCACTCCTATCTTGAAGTATATTTCATTAATCCAAAATATATCTGAATTCACCTATACTGTCCATCTCCCCATCTCTGCTGTAGGACAGACCACTATCATCTCCTGTCATGACCAGTGCAGGAGCCTCCCAACTCCTGGTCTCTGCCCTTGATCCCTATATCTCTCCTTGCTTCTCCCTCCCTCCCTTCTCTTCCCTTTGAAAAAGCGTATAATTTATTCAGCCTTAAAAAGGAAGGAAATCCTGACACGTGCAACAATATGGATAAACCTCAAAGACATTTTGCTAAGTGATGTAAGCCAGTCACAAAATGACAAATACTGTATGATTCCACTTACATGAGGTATCTAGAGTAGGCAAACTCATAGCAACAGAAAATAGAATAGTGGTTGCCAGGGGCTGGGAGGGAGGGGGAAATAGGGAGTTGTTGAATGAATTTCAGTTTTGCCGGATGAAATGGTTCCAGAGATTGGTTGCAGAGCAGTGTGGAAGTATGTAACACTACTGAACTGGACAGTTAAAAATAGTTAACATGATAACTATTATGTGTGTACTTTACCACAATTAAAAAAAATATTTTAAAATGCCTACAGGGTTTCTTTTTGGGGTGATGGTTGTACATTTCTGTGTACTACAAACCATAAAATCATACACTTCAAGTGGATGAGTTATATGGCATGTGGATGGTATCTCAATAAAAGTATCCCTTTTATTTCAAACCACCTTTTTATAATATTCATCAGGACTGATACCACCCTCAGTTCCAAAGGCCAGTGTCCTTCCTTTCAAAACTGAAGTTTCCTAGAAAGACCTTGGCTTGCTTGTGCCCACCCCTTGGGATAGAGTTGAAGATCAGGAATCTTGGGGAGAGTGTAACATGATGGACAGAGCTACCAGAGGTAGTTCTGTGAATATTTTAAGATGATTTCTTTTTTTGTGAAAATATGAAGGGGGATATTGATCATGATAGAACCGTCATGAGTCTGCTGTGTGGTCTAGCCAACCCAGTTCTTCAGCACCAGGGCTTTGGACCCATTTGTCATCCATTTGCTGTTCGTCCTTTCGTTCATTTCTGAAACGGTGAGACTCTCTGTCAGGGCCTGGAGAGACAAGCATATCCTTCATGATGTGGTGTTGAAATTTAGGCCTATTATTTCAGACCATCCTTGCTTGGTGTAGTTTATTTATGAGTAAAAATAAGTAAGACACACAGGAATAACATAACAAGAAATGTTGCAGAATCCGTATGAAGAAAATCACAAAAACGTATTGACTGACAAAAAAGAAGACTTGAATAAATGGGGATGAGGGATGCCAGTTTCTCCCAGTATGATAAAGATGTCAGTTCTTTCCAAATAATGTATTGTTTCACCCCAGTCCAATCAACATCTCAGCTGAGGGTTTCTTTCTTTCTTTCTTTCTTTTTTTGGAATGTGTCAGATTATTCTCAAATTCTTGAAGAATCAGCCAGCTGGAATTGCTAAGAAAGTTTTGAAAATGATGTATAATCAGAGGAGATTTGCATTTCCAGATATAAAATGTACTCAAACTATGCTAATTAAGACCATGTGGTTATTAGTGCAGGAACATACTGTTGAATGGAACAGAATAGTCTAGAAACGGAGCCTAATGTGAGAGAGGGTTTAGTGCATGATGAAGGGAAAGGAGGAATTGTTTAATACATCCTAAATTAACTACTTGGAAAAATATGATTATAGCCTTTCCTCACACAATATACCAAAATAAATTTTGGTTGGATTAAAGAGTTAAATGGGGAAAAAAATACCATCATAGAAAACAAAAAGAAAAATTGTATTTGATGCTGATATTGGAGTTAACAGAATGAAAATTTCAAAGGAAGAAAATTATTACTTTACATAAAATTGACATTTCTAGAAGTCGAAAAACTTCCCCAAGAAAACAAAATTCCAGTAAAAAAATCTTGGAAAAACATACCTGATAAAGGATTAATTTGGTTAATGTATAAATAAAAATGAACAACCCTAAAACCCTAGTAGGAAAATTGGCAAGGGCTATAACCAGGCAGTTCACAGAAAAGGAGATACAAATAGCTAATAAACATGAAAAAAATTTTCAACCTTTTAAAAATCCCTCCCCTTACTTAAAGAAATACATTTTATATGATGGTCAAAAAGTACTCACTAAGAGAATCATGTTTTCAAAGAACCTTTAAGGTCCCAGTGTTAATTGTAATATTAATTGAAAACAGGACAAAGTAGTATATCAAGATTTGTAAAACAAAGAGAAGCGTACAGGAAAAAATTGGCAAGGCATTCACTGAAAGTTTAATAATGCTGTTGGAAAGAAAAAAAAATAGTTCTCAATTTGGGTTATTCATTACTCTGTTGGTAGAAATGTAGATTGATATAACTTTTAGTTAAAGCAATTAGGCTCTTCTTATTAGGAACCTTAAAAAGTTAATGAACATTGTCCCAGGAGTTTGTTTCTGAGAATCCCTGCTAGGAATGAATCAGAGCTGCAGATACAGGTTTATGTAAGTGGATGTGAATCAGTTTACTGATAAAAGCTTAAAACTTGGGAACAAACTATAAATGCAGAAATAGGGGATTGTTGAAAAAATTATGTTAAATGTGCTTGAAATAATGTTTAATGATACAATGGTATATAAGACTATAAATATATTGATAACATGTTTACATTGTGATGAAAAATATGTATGCTTAGAAAATAACATTGGAAGGAAAGAGACCAAAATGTTAATTGTGGTTAAATGTGGTGGTTGGTGGGATTGTTGGCGATTTTAATTTTCTTTTTTGTACCTTTATGTGTTTTCTATGTTTTTTTCTTTGAGCATTTAGTAGTTTCCTAATCAGAATCTTGTCCTCATGGATTACTTAGTACCTAAGCAAGCAATTCATTGAGATTTCAGGAATTACAGAACTTCTTGAGGCTCTTAATGTTTGACTGTTACCATTCTTAAGAAATTGAAGAAGGAAATCTTTTTTTCAACCACTTAATGATTTGAACCTTTTTCCTTGAGACCTGAGATAGTTTGGATGTAAGACCTGAAAGGTAAGTAGTGGGGGAGTTTCCACTTATCCTGGTCATCTATCGAAAATCATTAGAATGAGGGATGTGTTTTCCAAGTTGAAGTAAATTCTATTGTGAAGGACTGAAGATCAATAGAGAAATGTCTCTTTTTTTTTTTTGAAATGGCAGTCGAGCAGGAAAGATAGATCATTACTGACTGCCTATTTGGAGGCTGTTCACGAACTGCTTTTAAAAACCAGCGCACGGTTCAGCAAGTTTGCTATTTCTTCAGCTGGCCGGTTTCTGTGGATCTATTTAATTAGATTTCAACACGGCATCTGTAGCCCCAGTAAATTCAAAAAATTAAGCTTCATGATTTCTTGTGTGTTATAAATGTCACAAAAATTGCCGTTGCAGAACAGATCATTTCTTTGGTAATTGCAATTTCTGTCATGAATTGTTTCATCACTTATAGCAATTAGAACTTTGAAATAATTTCTTAAAATTGGACTCACTTGAATTTTTTTTGGGCATTGGATCTCCTTATCCATTTTTCTTCTTTTTTCTCTCAGTTATTTGCAGTATTTTACTTGCCTTCAATATAGAGAAGGACAAGGGCCAGTGCTCTCAAGGAGCCAGATGCCCAGATTTGGTGTTGAACTGGGAGGAAGGTGGGCCAGTCTCCATTTAGAAAGGAAGCCCTGCTCTGTCTGGTGAGGTTGACCCCATCTGGGAACATGCGTGTTAAAGGCTTTTGGGGGGCTTGGACTGGCCCGTGGTGTCCATTAGTAACCGAGGTCTTTGGAGGTGATTGTAGTGGCTCCTCATTCTTTGTGGAAGTAGCCCAGGTACCACTGTAGGAGGTGTGTCGGCAGCTGAGTGGGGCCTGCCCACTCTCATAACCAATGCTAGTCATTTGGAGCATCTCTTCAGATGCTGCAGTCCACTGAATGAGTTGACAGTTTTTGAGGACTCGAGTTGTGCTTAGAATAGTCTAAAGTGCTGTGGGTACAAACACACATCTTTGTCTCAGGCGTCCTCTATTGAAATAAAGATATGACTACCTTCCTGGTGCTTGGGGCTTTGTCTGGCTCTTATCTTTCCTGTTCATCCTAATGCACGATTACCTCCAAACAGACGAATGCTCTCCTGCCTCTGCTCACATTGCCATTATTGCTAGCAGGAAACAGCTTTAAAACATCTTCTGTTTCAGCAATAAACGTTCTTAATCTCCAAGTCTAGCTCCAGTGCCATCTCTTCTTTGGAACTTTCCTCAAACTCCAAAGCCATGAGCATTGGCTCCGACCTCTGAAAACTGCATCGTTTCTACCTCTCTGGGAGACAGGTGTATTCTCCCTTACGGGTGGCTATTTGTGGATATCTTTTTGACTTCCTCAGGGCAGGACACCATTTGACTCATGTCTGGTGTCCTAGAGAGGCAAGTAGTTGTCTTTATTTGCTGCATGAATGAAATACCTTTTAGATCCTTTGGTCTGGGACAAATCCATAAGGAGGCAAGCATTGCTGGACTTCACCCAGGATGGTGGTCAGCCGGTGGTGTGGTCTGACAAACTATGAATTCATTAAGATGGCTTCTGCATTTTATTTATTTTCTAAAGTTACTTTTTATTATTTATTTTTATTAATTTAAAAATTATGGTAAAATCAATATAACGTAAAATTACCATGGTAGCCATTCTTAGGTGTGCTACTTAGTGACATTGAGTAGAACCACACTAAGAGGAGCCATCATCAGCACCCATCTCCAGAACTTTTACCATCTGGCAAAATGGAGACACCATTGCTCTCCCCACGTCTAGTTCCTGACAACCACCATTCCACTTTGTGTCTCATGAGTTGGATTACTCTAAGTACCTCATATGAATAGGATCACATGGTATTTGTCCTTTTGTGACTGGCTTATTTCACTTAGCATAAAGAACTTTGAGGTTCATCTATACTGTAGCATGGGTCAAAATTTCCTTCCTTTTTAAGGCTGAATAATACTCCCTTGTATGTATACTACGTTTTGTTGGTCCATTCACCTGTTGATGGGCGCTTGGGTTGCACAAGCTACTGTGCATAATGCTGCTGTGAGCATGCGTGTACAAGCATCTCTTTGAGTTCCTGCTTTCAGTTGTTTTTTTTTAAAAATATATACCCAGAAGTGGAACTGTGGGATCTCATGGTTATTTTATGTTTAATTTTTTGAGGAACCGCCATACTGTTTTCCATAGTGGCTGCACCCTTTTACATTCTCGCCAGCAGTTGTAGTATTTTCATTTATAGAAGGTGGAAACTGAACTCTGAGGAATTAAGTAACTGTCCAGACTCATGTAGGTTGTAAGTGACTGAGGTGGTACTTAAACCCAAGTGGGTCTAGTTCGAAGGCCTGTGCTCAGTCATGCCCTGAACTATGTATTCCAGGACTGTATGGCTGCGGGTTAACAGAAATCCTCTGCTACAGTGGTTTACAATCAGGGCTTGGTTTTTCTTACTTCATAAATAGTGTGCAGGGATAGAGCTGCTGTCATTGTCTCAGCAGCTCAACAATAGCAACAAGAATGACTCCGATTCTCTGGGTTTTTCCCTTCTGACTTGCTTGTTGCCTCTTGTTGGCAAGTTGGCTCTTACAGCTCCAAGCATCACATCCCTGTGTTGTGAACACAGTGATGAGGATGAGGGCCAACCTAGCTGGGACTGTTTGTTCTTAAAATCAGACCAAAAGCTTTCCTAGAAGCCTCAGAACAGATTCCTACAAATGTTGCAGTGGCTGGAACTAGGTGACCCCTCAGTGAAAAGGAGGCGGGCAAGTGTCTGACTATTCAACCTCTATTGTGAGAGGTAGCAAAGGAAAAGGGGGTTTGCGATGGCTTTTGGACAGCCACTCAACAGTCTGCCACACTGTACATTTTTAGAGGAATCTATCGATTTTTTTCTTCCCTACTTAGCCAAAAATGAGGGTAATTAAGCTCTCCTGCCTGATTTTAATCCGAAACAAATTTGACGTCAAATTGTTCTCAGACCAGGGAAGCCATAACAATAATAATAAAAATACAAGGAAAGATGGATAAAGGTTTAAGTGCAATCACTTAGTAGATTGTAAAGTACTGTGTAAGTATAGTTCACAGGACTGTGAGCTTCCTGGAGCAGAGGCTGTATCTCATCATGGCTGAATCCCCAAGGCCTAGCACAGGGCCTGAAACATGAGAAAAAACTAGGTGATTATAGAATTGGCTGAAACATCATTTTAATATGCCAGTGGTGAAAAAGCTTCCAGGACACTGATTCTCCTGCAAGAGGCTGAGGCTGTCTGGGTGTTGACTAAGTATGACCTGGGGTGATGGATGGTCTTGTTTGTCCATGTGGAAACCGAGCCTTTGGTATATTCAATGATAATGCTATGAGTACATTTGAATCACAATTTAAATTCCTCCTAAATACATGGCTGGCAGAAATCAGTTAGCTGGCAATGCCATCTTTTTAAGATGGATCACCTGCCACGTGGCTCTGTGTGCCCGCTGTTGAACACACATCTGTGTGGTAAGATCGGTATCCTGTGTTTATCATCTTCTTCCAACACTGTTTGCTGGCTGCCTGGTGGGGGAACAGTGACTGCTCGTTTGGAGATGCTTTCCTGCCTTCCTAAGGACTTGGCTCTTCTGGCCTGATCAAGACGATGTGTGGGAATTGAAGAACACACTTCACAAGTTGTTCCAGGAACAGCTGGTCTCTAGAGAGGTTATATGAGCTTGATCCTATGCCGATCACAGTATACACATCACCTCATTTAATTCCTGCCACAGCCTTGTAAGGTTTAAGTGGCAAATCTAGGATTGGAATACAGATCTTTGGTCTCTGTAGTTTAGGTTTTATTCTCTCCTTTGGATTATGGGTGGATCGATCTCTTGGTGCTCGAGCGACTTAGGTGTCAGTATGGGCTAAGGATTGCAGAGTCTGAGGTTCAAACTATGGCTCTGACAAAGATAGCAAGATTTTGGAAAAGCCCCTTGCCTTCTCTGGGCCTCGTTTTTTTTCATCTATGACATGGGGGCGCTGAATCGACTAAGCCAAATTAGACTTACTGAGTGTCTACCCTGTGTGGAGGTGCTGGGCACCAGGGACACAGCACAGATTAAGTTGAGCACATTCCTCCGTTCATGGGGCTTAGATTCTAGCAGAGGAGACAGCTGTTTAAAGATTACCCAAATAAGTATTTAATTACGATTGTGATCAGTGCCACAGAGGATAAGTACAATATAATGGGTTTATATGTATTTTTCTTCCATGTAATTATTTCCATTACATTATATATAATCTATTTACATGCATTATATTGTATTCAAAGCACAATATAATGTATATTATATGTAATATGTAATGAGAGAACTGAGGCAGTGAGGGTGGGGTGTGGGCTGGGAAAGCTTCTCTGAGAAGCTGGCACTGTCTGCCACACACAGCTGTAGTGTAGTACCACCTCTGGGTTGGTGGTCTTGGAAGCCCTTGGAGACTGTATCCTTCGTGGAGATAATCAATGCTCTTGAGGTGCTGCTTGGGTAGAACGTTGCAGTAGAGGGGAGCCAGACAGGGAAGGATTGTGTGTGAGCTTGTGTGCTTTGCTCCCAGAGATTCCTAGGAATAACTGGACAAGACTTCTGGAAGCCAGAGGTCTTACGTCTCGTTGGGACAGGCCCTGGGGAAAGGCTCCTATGTTGATGAGGTTTGAGGAAACTCATATTTCATGTAATGAGAGTTCTCCAGTGTTTTGCTAGGGGAGACGTTCCACATTCTTTAAGTAGAAGCACCCTTGAAATGTAGGAGAATAACTCATCAGGCTGCCATTGTTAGAAATATCCTTTGAAAGTATGCCATTACCTTGGCTCTCATTCTGTACTTATAAGGCAGACTTCTGCTGGGTGCTTTTGGTCTCCTGGGAAGCCCCATTCAGCATGAAGGGGCCTCTTTGGTGAATGGCTGGCTCTTGATCATAGATATTCCTGTTGCATATGAATATGTAAGTGGGCATTCTGAGTTATAAATTGGTCTTATGTTTGTTCAGAAGGATTGATTTAGTTCTTAAGCTCATCTCCACAGCAAAACTGAGCACCAAAGCTCGCTTCAGGTCACCTTTTGAAGCTCAGCCAGGAAGAGTCCTTATTTCTTTTGCGGATGTCAGCTGCTTTCCAGGGAGCATACTATGTCTGAGCAAGAGTTCCTGAAAGACTGCGCTTCCAGATTGGGTGTCCAGAATTCCCTCTGCATTTGAGAGTGAAGAGTCAGTCATCTATTACTGAATGGATTGCAGTTGATATAAAAAAGTTGTGCTGTGGTATATAGAAATTAAAAACCATAATAAAATAGCAGTGACGATAAGGCAGCTAACATTGGTTGATCACTCACTGTAGGCCAGACAGTTGAACTGCACAATGCTTTATAAACTAGGTACTACTGGCATCTCTATTTTATGGATGCAGGAACCCTGGTAGTTCTCCCAAGATGGTAATGTAGGTTTGTGGCCAAGCCAGAGTTGGTGTCCTGGCTGTTGGGCCTGGCACCTGCCCCTGCATGGGCACTGGGTTAGACTGAGTTGGTGGGAGACTAGGAATGTGCCAGGACCTGGATTTTCAGATCTTTATTAGTTTAATTGCTTTGATCACACTCTGGTTCTTCTGGCAGCTGTTTTGTTTTGTTTTTTTCTGGACAATATAGAAGAGGGAACGTATACCCTAAAAGGATTTGAGGATTTTGGAATTGAACCTGAAGCAGCTATTGAACGTAGGAAATGTCTTGGAAGTGTCTTTTAAAAAATCTTAACCAATTATGTGAGTATTGCTTTTTATTCTGTAATATTGCATGACTGTTGTACCATAAAAACATCTTCTCGGGGCTTCCCTGGTGGCGCAGTGGTTGAGAGTCCTCCTGCTGATGCAGGGCACACGGGTTCGTGCCCCGGTCTGGGAAGATCCCACATGCCGCGGAGCGGCTGGGCCTGTGAGCCATGGCCACTGAGCCCGCGCGTCCGGAGCCTGTGCTCGGCAATGGAAGAGGCCACAACAGTGAGAGGCCTGCCTACTGCCAAAAAAAAAAAAAAAAACTTCTCTGTTCTAAATTTCCATGTAAAATTGATGCTCCAGAGAAGATGCACCATGTTATTTAGTGGTTTTCTGTCCTCCCTAGTAAAATGCTGGACACTGCTTGGGGTAAGCACTTCCCAGCTTGAGTACCTTCAATACATGTTTGGCTAAACTAGAGGTACAAGATGTATCATCAGGGGCTTCCCTGGTGGTGCAGTGGTTAAGAATCTCCCTGCCAAAGCAGGTTTTCCATGTAAAATTGATGCTCCAGAGAAGATGCACCATGTTATTTAGTGGTTTTCTGTCCTCCCTAGTAAAATGCTGGACACTGCTTGGGGTAAGCACTTCCCAGCTTGAGTACCTTCAATACATGTTTGGCTAAACTAGAGGTACAAGATGTATCATCAGGGGCTTCCCTGGTGGTGCAGTGGTTAAGAATCTCCCTGCCAAAGCAGGTAACTTGGGTTGGAGCCCTGGTCTGGGAAGATCCCACATGCTGCAGAGCAACTAAGCCCGTGCACCACAACTACTGAGCCTGTGCTCTAGAGCCCATGTGCCACAACTACTGAAGCCCGTGTGTCTAGAGCCCGTGCTCCACAACAAGAGAAGCCACCGCAATGAGAAGCCCACGCACCACAACGAAGAGTAGCTCCCGCTTGCCACAACTAGAGGAAGCCCGCCTGCAGCAATGAAGACCCAACGCAGTAAAAAATAAAATAAATAAATTTATAAAACGATATGACTCGTAAAAAACATGTTCTTCAGGCTGTGCTACAAAGCTATGACACTCTGAGCAAACAGCTGTGGGAAATAAATCAGAATCACCCAAGGCAATTTCCTAACTCATGCAGTCATAGGGTCATAACAAAGTCAAAAAAACAAAGGATGTGTCATCAGCCTTTAGGAACTGGGGTGTGAACATGGCAGCCTAGGCAAACCTCTGTACTCTGCAGAGCTGAGTTGTATTTGTGATTCATCAACATCATTATGGATGCTGTTTGCTTCAGAAAATGCAAACCATATTTCTTTTTTTGAGAAGTGAATTTGGTAGCAAAATTCCAGGTCATTCTCTTTTGCAGGGCAGGTTGGGAAGGATGTTTGCATGGTGACACAGACCGGAAGATACACATGTGAGCAGAAGATGTTATGCAGTGGGATGTATTTGTGTTGAATATTTCTGCTGTGTCTCTAGCATCATAGTCTTTTGCCATACCAATGGCATTATGGAACTCTGGAAAATAAACAACCAGGGCAGATCAATAAGTACATTAGTAATAAATGTTTCTCCACTAGGTAAGGCCATCCAGTATGCTAAGTCAATCTTAAGTGTGAGTTCAAAATATTAGCCTTGTGAAAGCATTCTATAAATAGTTGCTAGAAATGAGGGGTAGCCCAGAATCTTTATAAATGTGATCTTTGATACTTATGAATATAGACAGACTCTTGGGTAAACTTTTAGAATAGAAAGCCCATACTGATAACAGTGAAGACCGCTTTTTGAAAATCAATTTTATTGAGGAAAAATTTGCCTGCAATACAATGCACCCATTTTAAGTGTTCAGTTTCGGTTTTAACAAATGTACACATCCATGTAAATACCACCACAATTTAGATTTAGAACACTTCCATTACTGTCAGTTTCCTCTGGCCCCTTTGTAATCAGTCCCCTAGCCCCAGGAGACCTGATCTACTTTCTGTCACTGTAGATAAATTTGCCCTATAAATGAAATCGTACAGTGTTTAGTCTTTTGTGTCTGGCTTCTTTCTGTTAGCATAATATTTTTAAGATTTCTTTATGTTATTGTGTGTATCAGTGATACATTATATTTAATTGCTAACTGCTATTCCATTGCATGGATATATCATGATTTGTTTATCCATTCACCTGTCGGTGGGCATTTGGGTTATTTCTAGCTTGGGACTATTATGAATAAGGTTGCCATGAACATATACGTACAAAGCTGTTGTGGACATACCTTTTAATTTGGGGGGGTAAATACCTAATAGTGGAATTGCTGAGTCATACTTATAGATCAGTGGAACAGAGTAGAAAGTCCAGAGACAGGCCTCTACATATATGGTCAGTTGGTTTTTTAAAAACAAAAGTGCCAAGGTAATTCACTGGAAGAAGGGCAGACTTTTCAACAAATGGTGCTGGAACAACCAGGTATCTATATGGAAAAAAATGAACATACCTCATAAATAAACTTTAAATGGATTGCACACTTAAACATTAAAGTAAAATGTAAAACTGTAAAGCTTTTAGAAGGAACATAGGAGAAAGTCTTCATTACCTTGAGGTAGGCAAAGATTTTTTAGGTAGGATACAAAAAACACTTATCATAAAAGAAAAAAAATGGATGGGACCTTGTCACTGTTAAAAACTCATGTCAGGCAATGGGCAAAAGGTTTGAATAAAAACTTCACCAAAGGACATGTACAGATGGCCAGTGAGCACATGCAAAGGTATTCATTGACGAAGATATTCAGTACTTTAAAGATGTTGTTCCTTTGCATTGTTTCCATCAAGAAGTTTTTTTTTTCCTTTCCCCCTGTTCCTCTGTATGTCACTGTTAGTCATCAGGGAAATGCAAATTAAAGCCATAATAATATACTGTTTCACGTCCACTGTACTTGGTAACATTCAAAAGGCTGACAATACCAGAGTGCTGGCGAGGGTGTGTAACACCTGGAACGCTCATAGCTTGCTGCCGAGAGTGTGAAATGGTGCAATCATTTTCAAAAAGTGTTTCGCAGTTTCTCATTCATGTTGTCATTGATAGCCTTCTGATTTTTTTCAGTGTGTTAATGGTTCCTTCTGTCACTGTATGTTTTATTTAATTTCCCCCAATTTTATAGCTCTTTAGGGAGAGTAGTACATTTTCTCAAGTCCTGACATGTTATCTTTGATCAAGATGATATGAAGTTACTACTTTTGCTCTTCTGCTTAACCCAAGGCAATGTCAAAGAAAGCCATACTGTACAGGCAGGAGTTAAAAGGTTAAAACATATGTTCAGGGCTTCCCTGGTGGCGCAGTGGTTGACAGTCCGCCTGCCGATGCAGGGGACATGGGTTCATGCCCCGGTCTGGGAGGATCCCACATGCCACGGAGTGGCTGGGCCCGTGAGCCATGGCCGCTGGGCCTGCGCGTCCGGAGCTTGTGCTCCTCAGCGGGAGGGACCGCAACAGTGAGAGGCCCGCGTACTGCAAAAAAAAAATCAAAAACAAAACAAAACCATATGTTCAATAACATAATTACTGTAAAGAAAGCAGTTAAGATATATATGACAGCGCTGATTCTGATAACCCGTGTAGTTTCCTTTTCCAGAGCTCTTTATATCTTTGTGTAGATCCATATTTCCATCTACCGTAGTTTTCCTTCTGCCTGAAGTGTGTAACATTTATTGTAATAGTTCCCGTCTGCTGGTGAGGAATTCTCTCATCTTTTGTTTGTTTGAAAAAGTCTTGATTACAACTTCATTTTCAAAAGCCATTTTTGCTGGGTATAGGATTCTAGGTTGACACTTTCTTCTTTCAGTATCTTTAAAGATACTGCTCCTTTGCCTTCTGTTTGCATTGTTTCAATCAAGAAATTTGTTGGTTTCCTTTGCCCTTGTTTCTCTGTCTGTGAAATAT
>NW_020173922.1:2732609-2801971 GCF_003031525.2 Neophocaena asiaeorientalis asiaeorientalis | reverse complement strand
GATTTTCTCTTTACCACTTGTTTTGAGCAATTGATTAAGATGTGACTTCAGATAATCTTCTTCATGTTTCTTGTGCTTGAGGTTCATGAGCTTCTGGGATCTGTGGGTTTATGGTCTTTATCTGCTAAGATTTCTGTGAGTTGACAAGATGACCTGAGATTTTAGAATATTTAGGAATATGTGATTTTTCAGGGTTGCCAAGGTAACAATCAAGTGTGCTAGGTAATGAATTTTCCTTCAGTTGAATTATCAGGGAAGCAAGTATGGTGGTTCAGTGTCTTTGTTTGTTTTTGTTTTGTTGTTTGTTTTTTCCAAAAGCAAGGTGGGCTTGCTGCCAGAATTTGGGCTAAGAAAATGAATTTCCTTAATGAATGAAATGAAAATAAATTAAAATTTTGATTCATTTGGGTAACTGACTAGTTAGAGATTTCCCATTTGTGGCTTTATGGCTTGATGATCCTTGGGCTAGAACTTCTGGGATGTAATGAATGGCTTGTCTGGACCCAGGAATGACTGCCTATTTACCCCATGAGGGGGATCCAGGTGGTTTCCACTATTCTTTATAGTGGAGGCAGAAGGCAAGATCTAGCTGTCACCTTGATCCCATCCTAGAGGACCTTTCCCCTTACCTGTGGTGTAAGTCACTCCACCCTGGACCTGTAGAGATCACAGTTTTTCCCTCTGTTAGGAGCCTTCACCAGCTGCACAAACACACAGGTTGGATGATTTCTTCTTGTCTCACAAATTGTATTTCAAAAGTTAGCCCAGGGGCTTACCAGTAGCACTGATTCAACTCAGAAGTATCTGTGTGCTTGTAGTAGGAAAGATTTTATTCCTACCTTTTATGGTAGGAATCTTAAAACATTTGGGACCTTGTTTATCTGTCTTGCCTTTTTCTCTAATCCAGGAATTAGTCATAAATACCTATTTATCCTGAAATGCCTTTTTTCCTTATCTACTTGAAATTTGACCCCCCAAATGGCTCATGTCCTCAAATTAGGACTTAAAAACATCAGCGTACATTTTCTGGTTTACTTATAATTGTGCTAGCTCCTAAATCTGAATGCTTCTCTGCCCTGAGTTGAATGCTAATTTGTGGGTTCAGGCCAAATTCAGAATCAAGGAGGTCTGTGGTCAAGCAATCGTTGACCAGCAAAGCTGTAGCACACGGGGCACGAGATGTGATGTCCTCCAGTTAGTAAGGCTTTGGTGGGGAGGATACTGGGGGTCACCTGTGTCTCCTTTTAGCACCAGAATATGCAGCATTTGAAGTTCTGCACCTTAGGGGTTAAAATATGAGGTCTTTGAAAATATTTTCTAACATCTCCCAGGAACACAGAGCGCTTATTGCAGGAATTACTGAAAATGTAAATTTCTGTTGCTTACTTTTTCCAGTGATGTAATTGATAGCTAGACACATAGTCACATCCCAATTTAATAAAATTTCTCTAGCAATAAATCATGACCAGAAGGGTATTTTCGATGTTTTGCCACCAGCAAGAGAATGTCTTGAGTTTAATATAGGGAAATGTAAACAGAGCAAGCATTCCTGTTTCTTCAGGTTTTAAAATCATTAATAAAGATGTCTTTACCCTCCAAGGGAAGGGTGGTGAGCAGTCACATTTTTATTATTCTACTGAATAAGTGAATTTACCTGGCATATAAATTAGCAAATGCATTTTCTCCCTGCAGCACATGTTGACATTTTCCTGCAGATGGCTCAGCAGAAGAGGAATGAGAAAGGTGGTTAGGGACAAAGGACAGGCATGTTTGGTCACCATCTTTTTTTTTTTTTTTTGCTGTACGCGGGCCTCTCACTGCCGTGGACTCTCCCATTGGGGAGCACAGGCTCCGAACGTGCGGGCTCAGTGGCCATTGCTCCCGGGCCCAGCCACTCCGCAGCATGTGGGATCTTCCTGGACTGTGGCACGAACCCATGTCCCCTGCATCGGCAGGCGGACTCTCAACCACCGCCCCACCAGGGAAGCCCAGTCACTGTCTTTTACTGCCCAGGGACACTGGCCTGCTCGCCCCTCTCACCTGGCTGGGGGGCTTGCTGGACGGGGAAGGGCCTGAGATTGCAGGTACTGTGAAGGACAGAGTGGGGGTAGGGAGGAAGTCAGACCTGCCTTTCCCCTTAGAATGAACTTTCGTATATTAAATTTGTTCATACTGTTATGAGTTGGACAGAGCATTTTCTGTGTTTTCTTTCCATTTGGAATCATTTCTCACACTTTGTCTACAGATGATCTTTTCTTGAACCATTAGTTGGAAACAGGCTATTTGACCTGCAGAGTGCTCAAATTTTGCTCTCAGGAGAATCGGAGGCAGGATTTAGGGATAACAGGTGGGTGGACAGGGCATGATCTCTGTAAAAACCAAATGGGTGCAGAGATGAGTAAATACAGCCTGTTGACATCACACACGTGTTGGACCCTGGTGATTGACGAACTGGTTGTTTATGGGAACAGGTAGGGGCTCTGTTTGAGTTGTTCAGTATTTCAGGATTGTGAGGGGTAAAGGTTTATTCAGGTATTTGGGACTGAAGTTTGTCTAGAGGCAGCAGATTTCCATATAAGACTGTGAAATCTGGGTGTGGCACAGCTCCCTCCAAAGGTTGTGGTTTCAGAGAAGTCAAGAATGTAGCTCAGATCTTGGTTGGAGGGCTATGATTTATGCCCAGGGGGGTTAAAGCTCATTCCAGGAGCTAAGAGTGAGTAGGTGTGGCAAAGAAGAACCTTCAGGAAGGTGGGAAAAGATCAGCTGGGGCTACCCAGATGTGTGAATAGAAATTCGAACCATCTAACCACTCACCCATTGACTTATTTAAAACGTTTAATAGCAAAGTCACTTTAAAAAATATAAATTTATTTATTTATTTTTGACTATGTTTCATCTTTGTTGCTGCACATGGGCATTCTCTTATTGTGGTGAGCAGTGGCTACTCTTCATCGTGGCGCATGGGCTTCTCATTACGGTGGCTTCTCTTGTTGCGGAGCATGGGCTCTAGGCGTGTGGGCTCAGTAGTTGTGGCTCGTGGGCTCTAGAGCGCAGGCTCAGTAGTTGTGGCGCACGGGCTTAGCTGCTCTGCTGCATGTGGGATCTTCCCGGACCAGGGCTCAAGCTCATGTCCCCTACGTTGGCAGGCGGATTCTCAACCACTGCACCACCAGGGAAGTCCCCAAAGTCACTTTTGAAATAAGGGAAGTTAGTAAAATCATGGATTATGGTGTATATGTGTTTGTTTTTTTGCTTGTGTGTGTGGGTGTTTTTTCTACAAGCAAAAGAGAGTCAGTGTATGTACACTTTGAATGAAGTGTATACATACAGTGTATATGTACTTTTTAAATGAAGAATAATCCTGGGGGAAGAAGATAGAATAAAATTGCTTGCACTGATCTGTGGGAAGCAGTTCTGTATTCAGCAAACTAAGAGTTTTCAACTCATGTTCTCAATTATAAAATGAATTACTAGTAGATACCCGTCCCATAAAGGATTAAGTGAGATGATGCCTATAAGTTCTTGGTACAGCACCCCAAAAAGTGAACTCTTAAGATTTTATAAAAATAGGGTCTGACTAATACACATTGTGTTCAAAAGTACCTTTTTTTTTTGCCCCCCACTTAACGTTAGATTTTGGCCAGCTTTCTATGCTAGAACACAGAGATCTAATCAGAGTGTGCTTGGACTCTTTTATTTTCCAACATTTTTGTTGAAATTTAGGTCCCCTGCACTTGTCTCCCCTCACGGGATGGCAGAGACCATTCTTGCACGTGTGTCTTGGTGTCCTTGTCACACTCTTCTCTGGGGTGACATCTCTACCTCTCGTGCTTGAAGCCTGTGAAAAGGCAACACACACTCCCTGCCTTGGATCACAGGCCCCAGTGGAGAGTCCATGGATGTTCCCAGGCTTCCTCTGACGTGGGGAAGTCAGGAGGGGCGGGGGGGAGTCTATCCTCTCTCTGTGCCTGGGTGGGGGTCTTAGTGTCAGTGCTGTTTCTTCCTGTTGGTCTGGGAATGATGCTTTCCAGGAGGAGACCTTGTGCTTCCCCTGTGTTCCTCCCTAAAGTAAAATGGGCAGCCATACTGTTGCTCTCTAACTGCTTCATGTCAGGGTGGCGTATTTTGTTTGGGGAATATCTCCCCACACCTAGCTGTCTCCCGCGGGTCCCCTTCTTCAGGCTCGTCAGCTGTAGAGTGGAAGTCCAGCTAGTGTCTCGCTCTGGCCCAGCTTCTTCAACAGGGCTGCCAGATGTTCAGCTTGGAGCAAGGCACTGCAGCTGGCAGCACTCGGATGACAGCATCAGCTCCACACCAGCCACTGTCAGTGAGGTCCTGAGGCAGAATGGGCCTTCAGGGTGCGCATCTGTGCTCTGATGAATGCACCATTTCATCCGAGCTGAGGGAGACTCGGTGGTCCTGGAAAATGACTGTCTGGTGAGAGAAGGAGTATAGGAGGGCACTGTTGCATTGGGCTCACACACTCCATCTTCATGACATTTGGGTATTTCCCTCAACACTTGGCTGTTGGGGTGGATGGTTCATCTTGGGGGTGACCTGGAGTCCAAGGACTCTGCTTCACCGAGTCCTCGAGTGCCTCTTGTCCCACATTCCTCTTTCTCCTCGGTGGCTGCATTAGCCACTCAAACCTCCTCTTCCTTGTGGACACGAGGGCTGGAGAGAGCAATGGCAACTCCCATTCAACACTTGTTTCTGTTTTTAGGTGTAAATAGATTTTTTTCCTGGAGACGGCTAGAGCCGTGGGATGAAGTGAGACTTGGGTGTTCTGGGGACTGTCATCACCGGTTGCATTGGTTTGACCCGTTGCAGTTCATGCTGCTCTCATTTGGTGCCTGGAGCCTCATATGCCCTGGTGAGGGCATCAGGGCCTGGTTGTGCTTAGCCCCATTTTACAGATGGTAAAGTGAGGCTCATGAGGGGAGGCAAGTCATCCAAAACCGCACAGCTGGCAAGCGGCAGAGGGGCAGAAGTCTGGGCCTCCTTGCTGTGCATTCCAGAACTTCATATTAGTTAGCCAGAAGGATGTCTTAAAATGCCAGTCTAATTGCCTTTATCGTTCTTCAAATCCTTCAGGGCTCCTTGTTGCATTCAGAAGAGAGCCCAGATTCTTATCGAGCCAGGCAAGGCCCTGGGTGACTGGGTCTCACCTCTCTTTCCCCCTCCATCACTGTCACTTTCCCCTTCTCACAGGCTTGCTCCAGCCGTATCAGTGCGCTCCATCTTGGCTTCTGCCCCAGGAACACGCTCGTCTCTCTGCTCTGCCCTGTTTCTGTGGATGCTCACGACCCTTCCTTCAGGCCCCGGCTTAGAGGCCCCTTGGTCTGGGAAACCTTGGCTAAATCCTGATCTGGGTTAATTAGGTCTCCCAGCTTCTCGCACAGCACCCCATTGTGCTGTGCTGGTGTGTGTCCCCAGCAGGGCCCTATAAGGCCTTCTCAGGACAGACTCCTCCCCCATATCCTCTACTGTAGCTCCTCTCTGAAGTACCTAGATAACCGTGTCTGATGCACATTTCCTGAGTTGTTCTACAGATGCTAAGACCCCCACCAAATGGAAGAAATTAACTACTTGATGACCATGAGCACACATCCCGCAGACCTACTGGCACCTGAGGATTGATGTTAAATTAACCACCCTGTTATCTCACCGTCAGCCAATCAGAGAATTGTGCAAGAGCTGATCACAGACCCTGGGACGCCCATCCCTCACCTGGCCTTTAAAAATGCTGCCCTGAAACCCACTGGGGAGATCAGGGTTTTTGAGGCACGAGTCACCTGTTCTCATTGCATGACCCTGCAGTAAACCTTTCTCTGCTCCAGACCCCGACGCTTTGGTTTGTTTGGGCTCACTGTGCATCGGGCACTCAAACTTGTGTTCGGTAACAGCTGGACTTTGAGGGCAGGGACCTTGCTGTCCTGTTCTCCCCTGAATACTCAGTAGCCCCCAGCACTGTGCCCGGTCTATAAGAAGGGGCCGGGTAGGCACCTTCCTGCTGGAATCCGTGCTGCCACTGGTACCAGGAGCAAGGGAATTTGTGACTTGACTCTGGCTTCTATTCAAAGCACGATGGTAGGAAACGTCCTTTCCTGTGGTCCCTGAACTTGATGTGCTCATCTGGGAGTATGGTGTCCTTCTCAGGTGGCATTTCTGCCTCTGCTGCCGTGTGCACCCCTTCTCCCTCCCTCCTCCGGTTGCTTTCTCTCCATCCTGGCCTCTGAGGGGAGAAGAGCACCCTCCTTTGTGCCTGGGGTGTCTCTTTGCCCCTCAGAGTGTGGGCCTGGCACACACCCCTCCTAACGTGAACTCATGCTCATGGACTGCAGAGGAAGTGCCCATTCTGCTTGCCGTCTCTTTGTGATGTGCTCTAGACTAAGTGGGACTCAGTCTCTAATACTTGTTGGCTCCATTAAAAAGCAGAGATGTTTTTGTGGCCCGTTATCCAACGGGCACAAAACTGAACTTGTCTGGGGTAATGAAACTAATAACAGCCTGATGGCCATGACCCCACAGCCACCGAGGCAGTGATCAAAGCAGCCTTTTGTAAATACGTTCATTTGTACCATTTTTTTAGATTCCAAATATAAGTGATATCATATGATATTTGTCTTTCTCTGTCTAACTTCACTCAGCATGATAATCTCTAGGTACACGCATGTTACTGCAAATGGCATTATTTTGTTCTTTTTTATGGCTGAGTAATATTCCATTGTATATATGTGCCACATCTTCTTTATCCATTCCTCTGCTGATGGAAATTTAGGTTGTTTCCATGTCCTGGTTATTGTAAATAGTGCTACAATGAACATTGGGGTGCATGGAACCTATTTGCAAAACAGAAATAGAGTCACAGATGTAGAAACAAACTTATGGTTACCAAGGGGGAAAGGTAGAGGGGAGGGATAAATTGGGAGACTGGGATCGACACATACAAACTACTATGTATAAAATAGATAACTAATAAGAACCGACTGTGTAGCACAGGGGACTCTACTCAATACTCTGTAAGGACCTATATGGGAATAGGATCTAAAAAGGTGGATATATGTATATGTATAACTGATTCACTTTGCTGTACAGCAGAAACTAACACAACACTGTAAATCAACTATACTCCAATAAAAATTAATTAAAGGGCTTCCCTGGTGGCGCAGTGGTTGGGAGTCCGCCTGCCGATGCAGGGGACACGGGTTCGTGCCCCGGTCCGGGAAGATCCCACATGCCGCGGAGCGGCTGGGCCCGTGAGCCATGGCTGCTGAGCCTGCGCGTCTGGAGCCTGTGCTCCGCAACGGGAGAGGCCACAACAGTGAGAGGCCCACGTACTGCAAAAAGAAAAAAATTTAAAAAAATTAAAAAAGCAGCCTTTTCCCCACCTCCTGCAGCCGGCCTGCTCATACCATCTTAAAAAGGCCCTGTTGTCACGATAAACCTCCATGGTCACCAATTTCCAAAGGCTGGTTCCTGCTAACATCTTGATCAGTTATTAAAGTTAATCATCATCAGAAACAGGTGAAATGACACCTCGGAAAGGTTTTTTTTTTTTTTTTTGCGGTACACGGGCCTCTCACTGTTGTGGCCTCTCCTGTTGTGGAGCACAGTCTCTGGACGCGCAGGTTCAGCGGCCATGGCTCACGGGCCCAGCCGCTCCGCGGCATGTGGGATCTTCCTGGACCGGGGCGCGAACCCGTGTCCCCTGCATCGGCAGGCGGACTCCTAACCACTGCGCCACCAGGGAAGCCCCGGAAAGGTCTTTTTAAACACTAACAGGCGTGGCGGTGGAGTTCCCAGATAAGGGGAAATATGTCAGCTGGAAGATGTAGTAATAAACCAGTCCAGCCCCTTGATTAAGTGCCTGTGAATGCCGTATCTCAGGAGCATGATAATAAGGGTATAAAATGGGAAGACTTGAAAAGGTAGTAATGTGTTGGTGTGATGATTTGAGGTGTGATGGCACCCAGGGGGACAGTGAAGGTTACAGGGTGAGAGAAGGCAGCTCACCAGGGTCCACTGCAAGACCATCCGGATCTGATTCAGCGTGGCGTCTCTTCCCCAGCCCCCTCTCTTGGCCCTGGCCTGAAACATACAAGGTGCCTGGTGAATGTTGAACTGAGCTAAACTGCATTTCCGTTCACCCATAAGCTCCCCAAGGGCCAGACATCTCTTTTGCTCAGCACTTCCTAATGAGCCTAGAACTTCATAGATGTTGAATCATTGAGTGAAGGTGGGACTTGCATGTGTATCCTTTCAGACTGACAGAGAAACAGAAGAACCTCAGAAAGCAAAACAAAACTAGTGTTACCAGCCCAATGACTGCTAACACGACAGCTAGTCTTCCATGAGTAGCTGCTGTATGCCTCTTGTCCACGTAGTTATTTATTGTGTGCTGAGTGTTGTATGTGCATCACCTCAACCCTTTCAACGACCCTATGGGGTGGGCACTATTGTGCCATTTTACAGAAAGGAAAACAGAGGCACACACAGCGAGGACATGGCAGATTTGGGATCTGAGGCTAGCGGTGCTCTGAATCACTTGGCCAGACTGCTTCCCCCAATGTCCTCTGGCTTTTAGTTCAATCCCATGCAGGGTTAGGAGCCTCAAGCCAGTGTAGTCAGTGCAGCCTCGCCCCCTGTACATTGCTCGTGGATCTAGATTTCCCTGAATCCATGCTTTTGTTCAGCCCTTCTCCTCAGGCTCTGAAGCACATACCTCCTGTGAAGGGGTTGACAAATAGAACTTGAATGCACCCTCACGGTGTTTCAACAGTACTGTCTCCTTCCAGGCTTTGAATGAAGAAAGGGGAATCCTCTTGAAGGATGGGGAGGTGGGGGACCATGTCCAGCATTTCCTGGATGGTGTTGGGGTGGGTTGTCATGACACTTTGGGGGTGTGGAGTTGGCCTGGGTCCCCTCAGACTTGGAAGTTCGTGCTCAGGAGTCTGATGGGCTGTATTCTAAGGTACATATTTGGAGAAGGGGTTGGGAAGGAGATGGGACTGACCTTCATGGACCATAAGTTGTGTGTCAGGCATAGTGCTGGGCCCTATCCACCCACCTCCTGCACCTACCCACCCCCACCCAGAGAGGAGGGTGGACTTATCCTCCCATTTTGCAGTTGAGGACTCTGAGGCTCAGAGGGTCTAAGAAGCATGGCCAAGGCCACACAGCTAGTGGGTAGTAGAGATGGTATGTCCCACAGTCTGTTTCATGCCAGGATTCATGTTCTTTCCTTGACATCTTTTTCCACTTTCCAGGGGAATCCGTCCTTGGTGGATTCACCTGGTGTCCTTTACCACAACATAAAATCAGAGAGTGTATGAGCTGCAAGTGACCTTAAAAGTCATGCAGTCTCACGTAGCACAGGGAGATCAGCTCAGTGCTTTGTGACCACCTAGAGGGGTGGGATAGGGAGGGTGGGAGGGAGACACAAGAGGGAAGAGATATGGGAACATATGTATATGTATAGCTGATTCACTTTGTTATGAAGCAGAAACTAACACACCATTGTAAAGCAATTATACTCCAATAAAGATGTTAAAAAAAAAAAGTCATGCAGTCTAAAAAATAAAGTAAGTGGGGTCCGGAGAGTCTCTTCCTTATGTGTTGGCCACAGCTGGGAGCTCCAGGCTTTTCCCCTCTTCCTTTTCTTTCTTTTTTCTAAGGGTAGATTGGAGTCAACTATAAACTCTTTATCCTTGAGGAGGAGGGTGAGGAATGATGTGTCTCAAGGTCAAGAACACTTAGGAGGTATTGGTTTCCAGAGGGGGAGCTTACAGGGTGATGACGGTCCCAGCAAAGGGGCGTGGTCTCTCTTCCCTCTTCTTGGACATCAGTGGACTTAGGATACGGTTGAGCCATATGAGAAGCCCAGATATCTATCCATGTGTCCCTGTCTGTCTGTGTTGTCTCCTCACCCCACTCTCTTGCATCTGGTAGCCAGCCCCTGTCATCATGGTGGAGCTGGGGGGGACTAGCCACTCTGCCTTCTGTAATATCTTCTGAGTGCTACAGACACTGCAGTGAATGACACAGACAGGTTGTAGTCCTTGTGGGACTTACAGTCTAGGAGGGCAAATAGACAATAAGCCAGAAACAAATCATATGTTTTCAGAAAGTGGTAAGTGCCAGGAAGGAAATAAATCAGGATGAAGTGAAATAACCTTCCAGGGAGATGAAACGGCATTTGTGAAGGCTCCAAGCTGGCGGGAGCTGGGCCTGGTGCGGGGGGATAGCAAGGAGGCCTGTGTGGTTGAAATAAAGGAAGAGGGAGACGTGGGAGAGGGGGCGAGCAGCACAGACTCTGCAGAGCCTGTGTCTTGGTAGCGGGACTTTGGATGTCATTTGATGCATGGGGGCCGCTGCTTATGGGTTTTAAGCTGGCGAGTGATCTGTGTTTCAGATGTTTTCGTAATCTCTGTCTCCCTTTTCTCTGATACTGGTAGGTGTACAATGGGTTGTTTTCTTGCAGAGCAGAAGGACTTGAGATCCAGTTTCAGGTTAGGGAGAGAATGTGGCTTTTCGTAGCCCAGGTGATATAAATTCTCTATGTGGTCTAACCTGGGTCACTGGTATTTTATGTTGGGGTTTGGACACAAGGAAGCAGTTTGTGCTTTTTTGGTCATATTTTTTCTCCAGGGACCTTGAAGAGGAGGGCAAGGTGGGCTTGGACAGGATTTAGGTATCCCTGGGTCACTACCTAATGGGATCACTGCATTGTTCTCTAAAGTAATCACCACTTCCCCTTGTCAGCTGCACCACCTGAGAAATGTCTGCAAGAGCCCCAGGGGCTTGGGTCCCAGGCAGGTGTAATCTTTACTATAACATCCTGCCCTTTGGGTTAAGCCTGTCACTGCTGCCCTTTCTCTGGCTACTGTCTCTTCCTAAGTTTCTCCCCAGTTGTGAAATGTAGTTTAAAGTAGAAAAGCACAGTGTTGTCACTTTTCCCCAGAGAAAAAAAGATCAATTGCTCTGAAATGGCCCATTCTCCTTGGAAGAGAGCTGGTTTAAAGTGACAGCCGTGGAGTTGAAGTAAAGATCTTATATCTCTTTTTCCAGACCATGGAATTTTTTCCTATACCAGTACATATTTCACTGCTATAATTAAGCTGTTAGTTCTCCCCGAGTTTATTTCAACCATGTTTCAGCAGCATCCCGGGATGCCGTTAGTGTTTCACAGCGGTTAAGGGTGAGACCTCAGTTCAAGACCCAGCTCTGCCACTTACTAGCTTTTTGGCCTTAGGCAAATTACTTTTTTCCCATGAGCTTCTGTTTCCTCAATGTAAAATTGATATAACAGCAGGAGCTAGTGGTAGCTAACATTCATACTTAGGCTACTGAAGCACTTACTTGAATAATTGACTTAATCCTCTTAACAACCCGACGTGGCAAGTACTAGAAGTATTTCCATTTTACAGGTGTGAACACTGAGGCATAGTTCAGTCATTGGCCCAAAGTCACTCAGCTAGAAAGTAGAAGAGCTGGGATATGAAGTCAGAGCCTGTGTTCTTAGCAGCTAACTAAACCTCTTCACGGGTCCTCCCTTGGAGACATCAGTGGAAAATGCGAGCTCTGCCCTTATCACAGTGCCCGGCAGGTATTCTGTGCCCTTTTGGTGTTTTCCTCTAATTCTGAAGAGTTGTCCTGTTGGAAGCCTTCTACGGAGAAGGGCAGAGGCCTTGAATCCAGGTGGGCTTCCTGCTTGTGGCAACAGTCCCTTGGCTTGCGGTGCTCAAGATGGACTGTGTGCTCAGCCGGCAGGCACTGACACGGCAGAGCTGTCAGGAAAGTGGTGATCTGCTGGGACCCCCAGCCATGTCGGCAGCCTTCGGGATGGTGGGCAGGTGTCCACTCCTGCCTGGCTTGGCTGCTACTGTTGGAGTCTGGCATGCTCCTCAGCCCCAGAATTAATACCTCCCTGCAGACGTCCTCAGCACCCACGCAGGCTGGCACAGGCGTGGGGCACCAGGGCCGACGCCACTTCTGTATGTTCCTGAGCGTGACTGCCCTGGTAAGAGGCTGTGTTGGTGAGGACGCCTGGCCCTGGGCTACAGGTTCCTGTCTGTGGAGAGTCTCTTCCGTAGGATGCTGGGCCCCTCCAGTGGGGAGACTGCATCTTCTCATTTTGCCTCCCGGAACTGTGGCTGTCGTCTCAGCAGGAGTGGGGCAGGACCCTGGAGGGCAGCGGCTTGCCCGGGGCACTGAACTGAGGGGTGATGGAGTCAGGCTACCGCCCGGCCATATATAAGCTTCTGTTTTCTCTCTCCTCTCAGTTGGCGGGGCCAGATTGGTGGGGCTTGGCCCTTGCAGGAAGCCTGTGGGTGACTCTGCTCGCCTGGTCTGTGTTCCCAGAGGCGTGGTGAGGCTTCACGGTTGATCCACAGCACAGCTGCGGGTTCCTTGCTTCCTTTTCTAGCCATGAGTAAATACGTGTCCTCTCAAATTAGGAATTTTACTGTATTTGGCTAAACTGGGAAGGGAATTAGCCAGACTCGTCTCTGTCCTTTGTCTCTGCAGTGTTAGCCTTGTCAGCAGGCTTGTCCCTGTGGTCCTTCTCCCTTGGTTGCTGGGAGGAAATCTGGAGCCTCGGAGAGCCCCAGATTGTGGGAACAGGAGGAATCTCCTTTGGCCCAGTGGGGATCAGGGCAGCTCCTTGGCTTGTTCCTGGTGAGAGGAATGGGACTGGGGTGGGAGTGTGGCACTTGCCCCTACGCTGCCGTTGGGAAGACCCTCGTTGCTGCCTGGAGGGCAGGACATGGGAGAAACAGTTGCCGTCTTTGCCTTCTGCCTCCCACCTCTGGCCCTTCTCCCACAGTGCATACCTCAAGCTTCTCTCCCCTTTCAGAGACATAGTAACTTACAGCTCAGCTGATTTATGGGACTAAAATAAGCTCATTCTGTGAGTTGTCAGTAATTATATGAATTGATGAGGGGATTTCCCTCTTCCTTCCCTTGGATGCTTGCAGAATCATTGCAGGTTGATTTTGCATTTTTGACCTTAACAGTGATGGATTTAGACATTTAGACATTAGCTTCTTTCCGTTCAGGATAACTTCTGAGCTCCGCATCCATCGCTTTGTAACAAACTTGTCTTAGGTGAGGTTTCTGATGATGTTTCCCAGCACCACAGGTGACAGAGGCTCCCTGCATCTTTTATGAGGTTGTGATGTCTTTATTTTCCTAATTATCAAATATTTATTAAGAGCATTACCTCAAAGAACTTCGGCCTTCTTGTTCCTTTTGTCAGTGCTTCTTGCATTTACAGTCAGGTTCAACGTGACTGATGGGGTGTTCATGAAGATAAAAACCATAGCACCTGGAAATGTAGCTTTGTGGAGAGTGTGGATGCGGTGTAAGTCTCCAGATGTTAGTTGGCCAGTGTTTCAATGATTACTTACACTGGTTGCATCAGTGCATCGGAGGTGACAAACCCATGGGTTAAGTCCAGCTCTCAGATGTGTTTTCGTTTGGACGGTATGTTAAAAAAAAAAAAAAGTTTTTTGAATCAGTTGTTAACATTAAAAAATTAGAAGATATCATCCAAAACCCCACATAGCTGGATTTCCTATTTCTCTTGGGAAATCCTCAGACACGGCCACAGGGGCTCGTGGTCACATTAAGGAGACAGTTGGCTGGCGGACAGTGGCTGCCCCTTCCGATGGGGCACGCGCACCTTCTCTGTCAGCGCACCTCCGTTTGCACCTGATCTACTTTGTTTATTTAATTCATCAGTTTGGCCCTACTTGGCATTTGAGTTTGCAACTCTACAACCAGAGTGAGTGTGGATATAAATGCCCAGTGGTTGACTGCCCATCAGCTCTTGCTGCACCTGTCCTGGCTTGAGCTAACATCTTGCTTCTGGATTAGTGCAGATGCCTGCCCGCAGTTCTGCCTGCTTCCTCTTCCTTTGCATCGTCACTGCTCCGCAGGCTGTGCTCAGCACAGGAGTCAGACTGGTCCTTTGAAAACATGTCAGACCATGTTACTCCTCTGCTCAAAACCTTGCTATGGCTCCGCATTTCTCTCAGAGGAAGGGCCAACCGTGCTCACTATCCTACAGGCCCATCATGTCCTACAGGCCTCCTGTTACCTTTCTGAGCTGGTCTTCTCTCTCCCTCTCTCATTCCGTTCCAGCCTTACTGGCCTCCTTGCGGTTCCCTGAATGTGCCAGACCTCAGGGGCTTTGCTCAGTCTCCCTGGGAGCTCTTCTCCTAGATACCTGCTTGGTTAATTCCCTCACTTCCTACAGGTCTTGGCTCAGATCTCACCTTATCAATGAGATCTCCCTTCACCATGTTATTTAGTATTGCATCCCACCCCTGCCCACCTTCTGTATTTTTTCACCACACACCTGGCTCTACATTTTCATTTTTCTATAGTATTTATTCCCTTTAAGCACACTAGATGCTTTCTCTAACGCACTTATTGTTTGCCTCCTCTCTCTGTTAGGATGTGAATTCCACAATGACAAGGCTCTTTGTTTTGTTCACCATTTTATCCTAAGCATCTAGAACAATGCCTGGCACCGTTTTTGGATGTTGCTGAAATCATGGAGTGTTTTCTGAGAGCTCCAAGGTGCTTGAAACTAAGAATGGTGGAAAGGGGGAGTTGTTTTTCCATCTCAGTGGATGCCGCCTGGAAGGTGAGCTCACCAGAGGAGGTGGCAGCATGGGTGCAGTGGAGCCTGAGACGAGAAGGCCGGGACTCCAGGGCTTTCCCTGGGTCTTGTTTCCTATGTGGTCTTCTCACTCCTGTATCTTTTCCTCTGTAACTGAAGATGAAGGAGGCGGCATCCTTGTCAAACAGAGCAAAGGGGGAAAGGGGAAGGAGAGGGGAAGGGACACAGGTAGGTGGCTCCAGTTCTGAGTTTATCCAGCTGTGTCACCATTAGCACACTTTTCTGGGCTTCAGTATCAGCATCTGTGAAATGAGCCTGTGGCTTTAGACCCTCTCTGAGGACATCTCAGCTCTTTATTGCTGTGGATCAATAGTTTTGATGAGGTCTCTGTCCACACTGACCGTATTTCCCACTTTAAAGGAGAACCTCCAGGTAAAATTATTTGGGCCTCTCGACCTGCAACGTAACGTTCCGAATTGTTTCCTAAATCTGGATCGATACTATTAAAAATACACTTTTTCTTAGTTTTTCAGATTTCCGTTAGCAATTCCTCTTGGGGTCAGACACTTTTTCCTTCCGCTCAGTGAAATACAACATGATTCCCACGTGCTGCCTTATTCAGTGTGGTTTCCTATCCTCTCTCTTGGAGACAAGCTGAGTTCTGACCCCCGGGGTTGCTTTGGGAGCCCAGCATTCACACTGCGGTGTCTAATGTAGTTGTGTGGCTTTTCACCTCCATTCCTACTTACTGATAGAAAATTAATTAGTCAAATATGTAATAATATGGGTCAATCATCACCTTGGCCAAGTGGCATAAAACACACCTCATCCCCACCCCAGATGGTTGTCAATAAAAAGTGGCATTTAAAAATGCTGACTAAATTGAAACCTGTGAAGTGCTTTCTTCCATAATTTAAATTCATTTTGGGGGAGATGTGCAAGTCTGTTTTGTTATAATGCCCACAAGCAGATTAGTCTCACAAGAACTAGAATATTTGCAGTGGTCGTACGTTTTCCTAAAAGCTTTTCCAAGAGAAACCTAACAGTTTCTCCTGAAACAAATGCACACCCCTTCTGACTCAGGGGAACTGAAATAAATGGGTCTATTTTCTCCCAGACACGACAACGTGGCACTCGTAACCTGTCTTCCCTGGCTTTTCGGTGCTAGCCTCAAGGTGAAATCTTCATGAACAGATGGGGCTCCTTGGAGCTCCTCAGGCAGGAGACAGACATGCTTCTGAGATAACACTAGTAAATGTGCTTTCTCAAAGTGCCCCTTTCTTCCCAGAGAAACCTAAGGCTCAAATCTTAAGATCTCAGATGGATATAAGCCTTTGTTATGTGGCCTTGAGCAAGTCATATAATCTCGAAACCTCTGTTTCCCAACTTTAATAAAAGAATGTTAACAGTACCTGCTGCACTGGGTCATTCTGAGGACTAAATAAGGTGATGTAGGTAGAGCCAGCATGTGGCTAGCACTGGATACATCTTGTTTTTATTAGCTATCATTTTGCCAACTTTCCCCCGCCCCTTGCATTAGATTATTTCTTTACCATCTTAGAATAATGAAAATGTATAAACTCCCTTAGCACTACTGCTTTTTCTCCAGCTGTAGTGTTTCCATGAGTAGGACTTGGTATGTACCTCCCCTGACGACCAGGTCTACTAGAACCACCCGGGATGGCCCCTGGCTCTGTGTCGGGTGTGGCGCAAGGGTGCTCTGTGGCCTCTTCTGGGAGACAGATTCTCTCTTCCCTCTGCCCTGCCCCATCCACTAACTCTTTCTAGGCAAGGCAGGACACCAGGGGATGGGCTGGGAAGGCGTTTCCTGCAGATGCTCTGCTGGTTAGGTCTGTAAGCAGCTGTGGAAGGATCTCCCTCTGGGCAGCGGGAACACCCCTGATTTATCTGGGGCTGGACTTTCTTTCTTCTCTTTGATCCACTCTTTTCCTCCCTCTTTGCCAGCTTTTCTTGGGACTATCTGTGCTTGTGTGTTTACCCACACAGCGCCCAGCTCCTTGGCTGGGAGCAGAGCTTAAGTCTTCTCAAGGGCCCTCTGAAGCTGTGAGTGCTGTGCTAAGGGGTCCTGGCCACTATGGTGCTCACCCCACACGCTATCTGTGAAACCCTAGAGACCGCTTATGGTAAAAGCTCTTCCTCTTGATCCCTCCAAGTAGGAATAATAGGTTGTAAGTCAAAGGTCCTCCTTTCTAGGAAATGCAGTGTTTCTTGGAGATTGGCTGTTGTGGCCGGATAGGGTGGACAAGGCAGGACAAGGCATCTCCTGGGCACAGGCGGGGGTCAAGACTCCACGTAGCTTCCCTGCAGACCTCGGTGGTCTCCTTGTCCGTTTGTGAATCTTCTCACACAGAGCTGTCCTGAGCCTTTTCTCAGTGGAAGCTCCGGTAGTAATGAGGATCTTTCCGTGAGTCATTTGCACATGTCATGGGGACCTGCGGGCCGGCTGGGGTTACAGTAGGCTCCTAGGTACAGCCTCTGCCTGTGGGGACAGGCTGCATGTGGAACACCGTGCTCTTCCACCCTGTGGCCTGGCGACCGCCTGAGCTGGCTAGAGGTTGCCGGGTCCATGGCCACAGCTGCCAACAGAGAGGTGAGAAGACCACGGTCATCTTAAAGTCCATGTGTGGAAACCAGGCCTTTGCAGAGGAGCCAGCTTATTTGTAGTTCAGTGGATGAGACTTGCTTCAGGACAGACAATTTTGAGAGATCGAAAAGTAATTCTGTTCATTTTGGGGGATTTTGACCTCAGAGATAGTGAGTCAGAAAAGAAGTTAAACTCCCCCAGAGTTAGCAAGTATTGTGATCTCTTTATTCTTTATTAAAAATAATTTTTAAAATAACTTATATTAATTTGAAAAATACGGTTTGGAAAAGTCGACTGTTAATCTCTACACAAAGCTTTCCTCTGTTGCTGGTGGGGTCTTCCCTTTCCAGTGCAAATGGTCTGGTCTTCACCCCGGACCTCAGCCGGTTGGGAGCTGCTATGGTGGTGGGCTTCTGCACGGAATCATTTTTCAATGCTGGAGACAAAATCACAAGTTTTTTTTTTCTTTCTTTCTTTCTTTCCTTCCCTTTCCCTTTCCCTTTCCCTTTCCCTTTTTTCTTTATTTCTTTTTTCTTTTCTTTTCTTTTCTTTTCATACTTAAAGAGGCACTATAGCCCAGCAGTGAAGAACCTGGACTCTGGATACTCCCTGGTAGGTTTGCTAGAATTAAAAGAGCTCTTGCTTGCCGCACACAATGCCCGACTCTCAATAACTCTTAGTTATCATGGTTACGTTATGCAGTCTTTCCTTGACATCTCCACCCCTGGTATATTTCAAACACTTTTGGGCATCACTTTCAGCATTCTCCGTGGGCTGCTGTGTCTCAGAAAAATAGAACTTTTAGGAAAAATAAGCTTCCTGAAATGTTGATGATAAGTGCACATCTCCCAGGTGACATGCATCCTCTCCCTGCCTTCCAAGGTGTACCCTTTGGGATGGTGTCATTGGTACACAGATGGCCCTCCCCCACCCATTCATTTGGCTAAAACCTCTGGCTGTCTTAGGTTTTCCCAGCTGCCTGCAGTGTCAGTTTGTTGGGAGAGCCACATGGTTTGGTGCACGATGTACCCACCAGGTTGGTCTCTCTTTCCTGCTGTGGTCTCCAGGTTACCGCACGTTGGTGCATTTGGAATCCATCATTAGGTGTTTTTCATGCCGCTTGTTCATTTTCAAGAATAAACAGGTGCTATAGTATTAGATTTTATCGATCACTTAACCAGCAAGAAATTGTGGAAATAATATCCATAAAATCACCGTAAAACCCTGTTAATCTGCCAGATTTCCAAATTAGAGAATCAGTTAGATTTGTTGGGTATTTGTTTAGCTGTGGTCTCCAGGTGACTCCAGCTCTATTTACTCTCATAATTTCCCCAAAGATTTGTTTCTGTCATCCTGAGAGAATGATGTGTTCTGCATATCCTATCAGAAACTGCTAGAAGGGATAGGGGCACAAAGATAAACTAAGCAAATATTTCAGATTTGTTACTGTACTTTTGTGAGCCATATAAGTTAATGATCCAAGGCCAGAGACATTGCTTAATGCCAGATACAGTCACGCTATGTTCTGCTTTTCCTGGGGGAGCTAGGGATGGATGGCAGTTCAGGTTTCTCTGGCCTGTCTCCTGGGGTGACAGGGACCTGCCTTGTGCCACTTTATCTTGGACCGAACACTTGGTCTCCAAGCACCAGTTATTTCAAAGGCACGAGTTAGTCATGGTGCCACCTTGTCACGACCCATCAGCTAACGAGACTGCCTCGTGTAGGTTTGCACATACCCGGAAACCGCAGGCAGGTCTCACTGAAAGTGTCATCAGGTAGCAGAACGGGCCCACGTGTGGGTGAGAGAGGCAGCCCCCTGCCCCGTGTGAGCTGGTGGGGAGAGGGTCTCCTGGGCAGGCTCCCTGGGCTCCCGAAGATCGACCCTCCCACTACCCTTGCAGTAGTTCCTCTTCCTTCTTTTAGGCTCTGAGGATTCTCTTCTCTTTTGGAAATTCTCATTAAACATTCACTTGCTAAATATTGAACCTTCACTGTATGCCTGGTGTGGTACTAGCCTCTGTGGGCAGGAGAGTGTGTGTGTCTAAAACTGCTCTGTGGAGGAGGTGATTGATGTCTGGGATGAGTCCTGAAGAACGTGTGGAACGATTCCTGCCGATTTTCTCAGCTGGACCCCTTACAGTTGTGGGTAGTAGGCATTGATGTTATTTCTACTCGATGGAGGAGGAACTGAATCTCAGAGAGGGTGAGTGACTTGCCGGAGGTCAAGAATGGGTACCTGAACTCGGAAGTCTCTCTCGAGAGCCCACGTGTTCAGTCGCTATAACTTCACACTGGACAGACAGGCAAGATCCACCATTTGACTCTGGGTTGGCAAAGGACAAGAAGGAAGCATTGTGATGAGTGAGTAAACCTCACTTCCTTCAGGGCTGACTGTGTGAAAGGAGGGCAGCTTGAGGCGGCAAGAATGGCTTGATCCCCATCCTTAGGAGCTCATGATCTAGTTAGAAAGATAGGGGTGAGGAAGCTCTAGGTGAAACCTCATTTCTGCTCCTGCCTCTGTTGCTCACTTTACTGGGTCACCTTGGGCAACCTGCTCACCATCTCTGGGCCTGTTTTCTCTTTCTGTTAAATGAAAGTAATACTTAGGTAAGGGGATGTTGATGGATGTGAACATGGTTTGAAAACTCAAAGTATAAGAGTGGAAGGCTCTTTGCAGAGCACATTCTTTATTTTTATTTTTCTTTTGCGGTATGTGGGCCTCTCGCTGTTGTGGCCTCTGCCGTTGTGGAGCACAGGTTCCGGACGCACAGGCTCAGTGGCCATGGCTCACGGGCCCAGCCGCTCCGCGGCATGTGGGATCTTCCTGGACCGGGGCACAAACCCGTGTCCCCTGCATCGGCAGGCGGACCCTCAACCACTGTGCCACCAGGGAAGCCCCAGCAGAGCCCATTCTTAATGTTATATAATACTTTCTTACTCTGCCGGGTGGAAAGGGGTAACTCACTGCTGACGTGCCCTCTCTTGTGTGGCAGTGCATTGGTCCAGCCACATTTCCAGGCCAGGTGACCCACTTCATACTCTTGGCATTAATAAGTGTGTTACTTTGGATGACTGCCTAACCTCTCTGTGTTTCTCCTCTGAGTATCCAGTGAGGAGACTTGATCCTTGCAGGATCATTATGAATGATAAATGAGATGACACATGAAAGGCTTCTGAAGCAGAGTAGGTGCTCAGAGAATGTTGGTTGCCCTTCCTCATCACACCTGAGCTGTTGCGTGTGCTCATAGGCGGCTGCAGGTGCAGCGGGTGTGGATCTCCCATCTCACGTCCAGTGCTGTGTCTCCCAGACTTGTGGGTACCGCTGTCCTGATTTCTGCCCCATCTCCAAATACTTGAATTTATTTAAAAATATATTTTTCTTTAGAGCAATTCTCCTTTCCCTCCAATTTAGTCTTAAGTGATAATGTGAAACCACAGGTTTAATACACATAACAAATTATACAAATAAAAAAATTTGGGTACTTCTTAAAATCCTCAGTGATGTATGTGCCATACTTAGAAAAACACAGTATAAATTGGATTTGTTTATGGTAACTTCATGCCTATTCCAAGTATTCTTTCTGTTACTTCTCAAGAATAAATGCTGGGGTCATGTTGGAGGTTGGTTGGTGGAGGGTAGCCACTGTGGAGAACAGTATGGAGGTTCCTTTAAAAACTACAAATAGAACTACCATATGACCCAGCAATCCCACTACTCGGCATATACCCTGAGAAAACCATAATTCAAAAAGAGGGAACACTTTAATCTGAGGGAGTTTAAGGAATAGAACTGGCTGAATTGCAGTGGGGAACCCCAAATCCATTTGGGCATTTGGGTCCTGAGGTTTGAAATCTCCGTCTCTTTCTGGATAGTGGAACCCAAAAGTCTCATCCGAGGTAGTCCTTGACAAAGCTGCAAAAAATTGAGGAGTACTACGGGCTGCAAAGAAATGTAACTTGTGTTGGGGAGGCTTTCAGAGCTCTGAATGGGCACCACTAACAGGAAATCATAGCCGTCACGTGGTGGTGTGGGGTGTGGGATCCTTTTGGAAGCAAACTAAGTGGTTGGCCTCTGGTTGACATCCCTCTCCAGGCTTTTCTCAGGGTACAAGTGCACCCCCAGGATAGAATCCTACCAGGCTAGCAACACGCCTTTGGACTAGCCCCCTAGGCTTACCTCCTCACCTCCCGAGAATTTAGCCCCGAGGCTTTGCCGGGGCTGAGCTTGTGTCTCTGTTAAGCTGCATGGTAGGAACGTTATTTCTGCTTCGTCAGCCGCCTCAGCGCGTCATAGCCCTGCCTTCTCCTGTTTTCCAGTGCACATGGTGTTGCAGCTGCCTGCAGTTTGGCCGTAGATGCGTGATGGTTGCCATTGTTAAATGTCGGCCCTGGGAAGGGGTCACCAGGCATTGGGTGCCAGACATGGTGTTGTGGGATGTGGGGAGATGGCAGCCCTGGATGGAGTGCCCTCCTGTTTACCACTTTGCCTCCTGACAGAGGCCTGCTTATCCCAGACTGATGAAAATGCATCCTCTTTGTCAAGACTGCACATTTATTCTCTTCTGAAGAGAAATGTGGTTTGAATTTCAGAGATCAGATGGGCTGACTTGTGTTCATATGGCTGATAAATCATTTTAAAGAAAATTACTTTGGCATGCTTGACATTTCCATGGATGGCTGATGAATGAAGGGAATGGATCCAGATCACGTCAGAAATATTTTACCATTACAAAAAATTGCGGTCTGCTGAAAACAGAATCCAATAAAGCCATAAACCTGTCTGACCATCCTTCTAAGCTGTAGAAATGCAGCATTCAGGGACCATGACATTGGCATAAATATGCCACATGGAGAGCAGTTCGTAGGAAAGAGAATACCCCATGATAGAAGTGAGGAGGCCTGGGTTCTGGCCCCAGCTCTGCCCACCGACCACAGCTGCCATTGGGCAGAAGTCATTGCATCTGGCTGGGCCTCAGCTTTGCGGGGTTGGTGACTCCCCTTGACCGTCAGATGAATGCTTTGCCCTCTCCCTGAAAAACACGCACACATCCAAAAAAGTATTTATCACACAACACCATGGCTTGGTGGACCTCTCAAAGCCCATCCATGGGCCTCAAGTTAAGGGCTCCCAGACCCAGTGAGCCCTACAGTCTCCCTCTGCTCTAGAGACCATCTTGAATCCACCTGACTTGCTAACACCCTTCTCTAGAGGAGGAGACGAGGAGAGCTGACCTCCTCAGTTCCCTGGGCTCAGCTGCCTGGTTCAGTGCAGGGAACATATATTGAGCACCTTTTGTATGTGAGGCAGTGGGCCAGGTGAGGGGGTGCCAGGATGGATACGATACATACCCGATCTCCTAAGGGAGGTTGTTCTCGTGGTCACGAGCTTTGTGGTGGGTGAAGACGGTGAGGGTGCTGAACCAACAGTGGGGAGAGAGTCAGGATTTGAGGTCCAGTTCTTGTCTTGTGATGAGTTCTAATTCTGTCCTTCGTGATCATAGACAATCCACTGGGCCTCGGTTTCTTCATAAGTACAGTAGGGTCAGTAATTCTAGAACCTTCTGCCTCTCAGCATTGTTGTGAGAATCCAGTATGCTCATGTGTTAATTTAACTAAAATTGATTGATAACTGCTCTGGGACTGTAGTGTTTAAACAGGTTAAAGTATAAACTGTTATTATTAAGAGTTTTGCTATATACCCATGGAAACAAGATCTTTGCCAATAAAAAAGCAAATTAAAAATGTGAGAATGGATGACAGCAGAAACAGAGTTGGGAGAAGGAGGGCGTCGCCTGGGGGGGTCGGTCAGCTGACTGAGGCGGCCTCTACCCTGAATCCAGGCTCTTCACCTTGAAGGATTTTATTTGAACTCTTAGTCCTTTTTTATAGAAATCATCATGTTAATTGTAGAAGAATAGAGAATACTTTTTACTAAAAACCAGAAAACACACCTAAAACACATACCACCAATTGTGTAAGCAGTTGGAGATAACCACGTTCGATCATTTGGTGTAAAACCTCTGGACCTTTGAATGCATGCACATCCATGGAAATTCACTCACTTACTCATTTAACAATATTTATTCAGAGTATACTAGTTTTCCTGGCCTGGAGTTAGGCACTTCAGTCTATAATGGTTAACATAATGAATGTGGTTCCTCCAGGACATAGTCGTCTAGGCTGAGAGACAGTTAAGTAAATAAATATTGCAATTGTGTCACTTCCTGTGAATGTAAGCACGGGCACACACTCACTCTCTCAGCTGCCACTGTGCTCTCCGTTATTGCTTTGCTGTCAGTCACTTTCCCTCTGTAACGTGCTATGATCGTTTCTCCATGCTGGTTAATACATGTATCAGTTATCTGTTGCCTGTCAAACAACCATGGAGCGTTATTGCATCAATGAGCATTGATGCCTGCCGTTAGCTGGGCTGGGCTCATCTTGGCCGGTGTTGCTTGCTCTGGGTCCTCTGGCTGTCTGCTGATCTAAGATGGCCTTGGCTGGGACAACTCCACGCGTCTCACCTCCCAGCAGCTAGGTCAAGCATGTTCTCATGGTCATGGCCAAGGCACAAGAGCAGAAACTGAAATGCTCAAGTGCTGTGTCAAGCCTCTGTTTGTGTCATGTCTGCTAACAAGTCACATGGCTGCATCAAGGGGCAGAGTGTGAGGGAAACCACTACAAGATTGTGTGATCAAGGGTGTGGATGTAGGGAGGAGAGAGGAATTGGGGTCTTCAGCTCAGCTGATGTACTGCAGTCTCCATCCTCATTACCCTTCTTAGTTGCTGCACGGGATTCTATCATGCGCCTGTAGGTGAGTGAGGTTTTAAACACAGGCTGTTTTTGGCAAAGGTGTGGAGGGAGCATGGGGTTTCTGGGGGCTGGGTCTGCCTGTGTGCCAGGAACAGCGTGTGGAGAGCATGGCGTGCTGGGAGGAGGAGGTTGAACTTTATCTTGTCAGTAACTGGGGATGAGACGATAACAGCGTGACCTCAAAAGGTAAATCTGAAAGAGGTATTTGGCATGTATTTGGGTGAAAAGAGGCTGGAGAAAGGGAGACAAGTCAGTATGTATTGGAATAATCCGAGTATGGGCCTAGAGGTAGAAGGAAATGGAAAGGAAGGGATGGACCAGGACAACTGAGTTAGTAACTGCGGCTTTCATTAGTTGAATTCTTCCTGTGTGCTACCACATGCCGTGCCACATGCTTTGTGTTATCACCTGGAACCCTTAGAACAACCCTATGAACTCAGTACTTACATTACCCTCCTTTAACAGACCAGGAAACTGAGGCATAGCAATGAGGCAGCTGGTCTACCTAAGGTTTCACAGCTCTTTAGTGGCAGTACCAGGATGTGAGCCGGTGCAGTCTGTCTTCAGAGCCTGCAGCCTTTGCTGTAACTCCAGGAATCATCCTGTTAGCTGTTGAGGGAGATTTGCTAAGACTTGGTAACAGTTTATAGAGAAAAAGAGGAAAGTTCAGGAAAGAACTGAGTGTTCTAGTCATAGGGCTACTATTCTTGACAAAGTAGGAAAAGTTGATGAAAGGCATTTTGTGTGCTGGGGTTTGGGTTTTTTTGTTTTGTTTTTGTTTTGATTTTTGTTTTTTGCGGTACGCGGGCCTCTCACTGCTGTGGCCTCTCCCGTTGGGGAGCAAAGGCTCTGGACGCGCAGCCTCAGCGGCCATGGCTCATGGGCCCAGCCGCTCCGCGGCACGTGGAATCCTCCCGGACTGGGGCAGGAACCCGCGTCCCCTGCATCGGCAGGCAGACTCCCAACCACTGTGCCACCAGGGAAGCCCTGTTTTGTTTTTTAAAGGTGTTTGTGATGTGGACCATTTTTACAGTCTTTATTGAATTTGTCACACCATTGCTTCTGTTTTATGTTTTGGGTTTTTTGGCCCCGAGGCCTGTGGGATCTTAGCTCCCCAGCCAGGGATCAAACCCACAGCCCTTGCATTGGAAGGCGAAGTCTTAACCACTGGGGCGCCAGGGAGGTCTTGGAGTTGGGGTTTTTGAAGTTGCTGAGGTCAAGGTGGAGGTGGATGTCTGTGGATGGGTGAGTGGAAGCAGTGGTGAAGCTGTGCTCCTACAGGGTCTGGCCGAGAACAGGGAAATGTAAAGGGCCGTGGAGCCTGGAAACCAGTTTGCATTGGGCAGTAGGAAGAGGAAGTAGAGCCAGTGAAGGGGTGATCTGAAAGGTAGATGGAAAACACGGGTAGAATCCGTGTTTTCCATTCAGTTGTTCCGTTCAGACTGATGGAGGAGAGTTTCAAGAGGGAGGGCTGGTCTGTGGTCTGGAGTGGGGAAGGCCATTAGGAGGAAGAAAACTGAGAAGAGTGACAGAATTTGGCAACGCAGAGGTCATTGCGGGTGCTGAGCAGAGCACCTTTCAGGCAAACTGTGGGAGCAGAGGGCAGGTCGCATTGCCGCCCGGGTGGAATGACTGAGAAGGACAGGACTCGCGTGTCCGCTTCACAGCCTGTGCTGAGGGCGTTTGGCAACCCAGCCAGGACCGCTGTAGGTGGCAGTGCCAGGGGCTCCTGTACATTGCGGAGTTGGGGGTCGGTCAGGAGGAGACGGTTGGGGGTGATGGAGGATGCCTGAGAAAGGGGAACTAATTGAGGGTGCAAATTCCAGGGAGGGACACCTGAGGGATGGAGATCAGGGACAGGCAGAGGAGGGGGGATTAGCCGCAGAGAGAAGCAGGGAGAGATCGGTGGAAGCGATCTGGGAGGACCGTGCCTGGGTTTGAGGTTAGGTGGGGCTGGGAGGAAAGGGAACCCCATTCAGACGCAGGGCAGCAGCATCATTGCTGCGTCTTCGCTTTGCTTAAACTCTCTCACGGTTGCTCACCTCCCGCACAGCAACCAGTGGATCTTCTGAAAAGAAAACCAGTGATGGTCCCCATGCCCTCAGCGTGAAGCCTTTGCACGCTGGCTGCCCTTCACGTTGTGGTTGCTGCCGGCCCTTCCCCCAGTGCTCCCACCAACCCTGTTCCTTCTGCCTGGAGTGCTCGAACCCCCTCTCCCACCTGCTCCTTCCTTTCTAACTCCAGGCTTCTGTTCAGGCAGTTGACCTCTGGCTTCTCTCCTGCATTTCTTCTCTGGAAAGTGCCCTGATCTTTGCTGAATCCCCAGCACTCAGCACCATGCCTGGCACGCAGAGGGGGCTCAGTACAGCTTTGCCAAAGGAAATCAAGACCGTCAGCATGAACACACAAGAAGCCCTTGCTGCCTCTGGCGGCTGAGAACATCTCTGGAAGCAGGATTTGTCGGGTGCTGGCCCTTTGTGGTGCTCACCAGGAGAACTACTGTGTGTTTTTCAAGGCTGACCAACTGCCCTCTGCCCTCTGATGCCCATGTTCTCTTTTCTTTTTAAAAATGGAAACTGAACAGGCAAAGCAGACCTCGCAAGGACCTTTTTCCTTAGACAAATAGCTGGTCTTCCTATTAAAATGGTAATTTCCTTGGTTTAAAAAAGGCAGATGTGGTCAAATTAAGCTAATCTAATTTGCAATTTTTCATTAAAAATATATAAGAGTTAGGCTGGGAGGCTCTTTTGGTTCCAGGGGTCATTGTGTTAGCAGCCACGGGAACAAATGTCCTTTATTTGCTTAGAGATACATACAGCTTCCAGCAAGCATCATTTCCTCACGGTGACTTCTCCGTGACCTTGTTTCAGTCCACAGGGGATTTCTGTCTGCCAGCTTGTCTTCTATTTTGCCCTTTTTATTAAATAGAAAATCCCTAAGTACCCCCAGGTTGCAGAGTCCCTTGTACAGAGAAGAGGAGGAAGGGTCTCCTCTAACTTTAGGGAACGTAGGCAAAGACATGGGGTTTTATATGAGAGCAAGAAAGAATGCAGAATGCTGTGTGAAGCCAAGGGGATGTACAGGTGCCCTGGACTCATATGCGTGGATCTGGGTGGGCAGGACCCTAGTGGGTGGAGTAGGGCAGGGGTGGTGGTATCCCTGCGTGTTGAGAGGGCCCGTTAACATTCTCACAAATCCCAGAATTTGTTGGTACCACTTATAGCCTAGGGCTTCCCCCACAAAAGGCCATCAAGCATGCCTGAAACCTACACGCCCCATCTGAACCCTGATGACAGTTCATGTGCTCGTGGCAATCGGGACAGCCCAGCTAAGCTGTGTGGAGCCCACGATGTTGTGCTCAACCAAGGTGATGCAGCTTTTCTTCCACACTCCAGCCCTGAGAAGCTTGAGTCAAATGCATTCCTTAGCCATAGTCGTAAACAGTGGCTCTCACCACCAGCACCAGCTTTGGGATTGCTTGTCAAGTGTTGGGACCAAGCAGGTTAAGTCTTCAAAGCCAGGGGTCCCTCCTGCTTCTGTTTCACCTTGGCAGTGACCCCTTGAATCCTGATGAAGGGTGTGGTCCAGCATTTCCCTGGGCTGTCAGAACTTAAAACAATTCAAAGTAGTATTAGAGCACAGGGATGGAAACGTTTGGGGTCCACAGAGGCAGGCATCGCCTAACAGAGGAGAGGCTGTAGGCTTCTGAGGGGCAGACAGGACCTGGGCAGAGTATTCTGGGAAGCATAGAAAGCCCTTGACCCTTCTCCTAGTCCAGTGTGACTCTAGAGCACGTGAGAAATTGGAGGTGCTTCTATACTATTTTAAAGAGGGCTGATATACCTGGAAGTACAAGTTCTACTTGGATTATCATTTGCAAGCCTGTGATAAAAATCATCTCTCAGGAAGTGTTTGGCGGTGTGCTTTATCTGTACCTCTTACATCCTGTCTTGATTGGTCTTTGGGACGAGCCTGTGGAATTTTGCTGTAGTTGGCCTATTTTCTTGCCTCCCTAATTTATGCCAATCTGTGCAAAGCACGGTGTATGATGACAAGTGAATGGTGTGAGGCGAATTCTCTGCTCTGCAGCCCTTTTCTTGTCAGTGTCACAGCTGTGAGTGTTGGCAAGTCCTCCAGATAGATTTTCTTTTCCTCTTAAATGTTTGTCTAAAATTAATTTTGCCTGTTTTGAAGAGGTTGTCGAGCAGTCAGAGGGCTTTGCAGAGCAGACTCTGCAGCCCTGGCAGAGGAGCTGAAAGCTGCAAATTCAGTGGGATATGTGTCAGTGCCCCACCGAGATGGAAACTGGGTCCACATCCGTGTGGAGCTGGCAGGTCAGAGCAGCCCTCGTGTCGTCAAGCAGACCTGGGCGGGGAGCCCTTGAGGTTGGAGCCTTAAACCCATCACACCGTGTGGACTTCAAGGGCAGGAGATGGCATGGGTTAGCATAGGCCTACAAACTCTGGGCACCAGGCTGCATATCAGGAAAAATAGTTTTTGAAGCATGCAATTTTGTGACCTTGCCTTTTCTCTACAGTATCTTGTGAATTGAACGGCAACTCTCTCCATGTCTCTGCCCCCCAGAGATCACATCAGAGAACACAGGAAGAACTTAGCTCAACATTTGAAAAGGATGTCAGTGTTCAGTGGGTTTCTTTGTATTCTATGGGTTTGTATAATTTGTGTGCCTTCCAGTAGCGTTTAGCTCAGTGCTTTCACCCACAAGACGAAGCTCTCATCCACTGGGTTGTGGGCCCCCTGAGGAGCTGGGTCTGCTCTCCTTGTTGTTATATCTCTACTGTCTAGCAGAGGCTTGGCACACAGTAGGAACTCACTAAATACCTGTTGAATGTCTGTATGAACAGACTCTTCTGATTTGTTGGTTGGATTTTATATTACAAATATTTCCTCTGTGCCATTGACAAATTGTTTTGGTTTAGCTGTTACTATTTTGCTCCCTGGTTTAAGTGTACTTAACTTTTTAAAATTTAACAATTTTAAAGTAAAAATTTTAATTACTATACAATATTTTAAAGGTTACTTTCCATTTACAGTTATTACAAAATATTGGCGCTATTCCCCGTGTTGTACAATACATCCTTGAGCCCATCTTTTTTTTTTTTTTTGTGGTACGCGGGCCTCTCACTATTGTGGCCTCTCCCGTTGTGGAGCACAGGCTCTGGACGCACAGGCTCAGTGGCCATGGCTCACGGGCCCAGCCGCTCTGCGGCATGTGGGATCTTCCCGGACTGGGGCACGAACCCATGTCCCCTGCATCGGCAGGCGGACTCTCAACCACTGCGCCACCAGGGAAGCCCCCTTGAGCCCATCTTATACCCAGTAGTTTGTACCCGCCCCTACCCACCTCTATATTGGCCCTCCCCCTACTGGTAACAACTACTTTGTTCTCTATATCTGTGAGTCTGCATTGAAGTGTACTTTTCATCCATCCTGGGTGGACAAGGTAGGACATAGTTCAATAGCCTGACGTGGGGATGAGACACCTGGATTCCGTCCTCCGCTTGTCCTTTCCTCTCCGTGTGGATGCTGAGTCTTACTCGTTTATATATCCTCAAAAGCAGCGGTCACAACCCATGGCCCAACACTTGTTTTTGTAAATAAAATTGTTCTGGAGCCTAGCCTTGCTCATTTGTGTGCACATTGTCTATGGCAGCTTTCATGCCATGACACAGAATTCAGTAGTTGCAGGGAGAATCCGTACAGCTCAGAAAGCCTAAAATATTTACTCTCTGACCCTTTCCAGAAAAAGTTTGCTGATCCCGGCTCAAAATCATCCAGGAGGTGCTTGGTATGTGGTAGGTACCTACCTGGCAGAGCCTGAAGGACGGATGAAGGAAGTGGTTTATCAGTCTGGGTGTGTGGGGCGGGGTTCATTCCTAGGGCTGTGGAGGAGGTGAGGTAGTGGGCTCAATGCCGGCCCTGCCTGTGAGGTCTATGCAAGGATGTAGATTGGCTTAGTGTGATCTGGTGCCTTGATTGGAGGAGTGGCTGGTGGCATCCACTTATTTTGTGATCAGATATTTATTGAACCGGACAGTTGCTGAGCACCAACAGTGCATCATGACTCTAGTTACAGAGCACATACTGCTTGCTGGTCACTCTGGACTATGTGTTATCTGAGGTGCTCATAACATTCCTGAAGGGTTGTAATATTCCTGTTCCTCAGATGGTAGTGACTGATAGCAGACATTGATACACATGTCTAAGGTCATATCATTAGAAGTTGGCAGAGCCAAGTTCCAGACCTGGGTCTGTCTGACCTGAGAGTCCGTGATCTCGCTGTTGAGACCATGTTCCCCTACAGTCTTATGGGTGCTTGGGAAAATGTCAACAAGCACGGTCCCTGATCTTAAGGAGGTTGTCATCTAGAGGGGGAGTCTGAATTGTCTCGGATTCTTTTTGGAATGAGGTATCAGGAAGGCTTCCTGGAGAGGGAGATAATGATGATGACTGTGATAATAGTAACTTATAATTTGTTTTTGTTTGTTTTTTTGCTTTTGTCTGAGTTGGGTCTTCGTTGCTGCGCACGGGCTTTTCTCTAGTTGCAGCGAGCGGGGGCTATTCTTCATTGCGGTGTGTGGGCTTCTCATTGCGGTGGCTTCTCGTGTTGCGGAGCTTGGGCTTTAGGCATGTGGGCTTCAGTAGTTGCAGCTTTTGGACCCTAGAGTGCACGGGCTTCAGTAGTTGTGGCTTGCGGGCTTAGTTGCTCCACGGCATGTGGGATCTTTCTGGACCAGGGATAGATCCCATGTCCCCTGCATTGGCAGGCGAATTCTTAACCATTGCGCCACCAGGGAAGTCCCACTTATAATGTTTATTGTTTACCTCGTGCCTGATCTCATGCAGAATATGTTACAGACATTATCTTTTTTAATCTGAGTCACCCTGTGTGATAGGCGCTATAGGGTTGACTCATGTCTCCCCAAAGGATATGTCCAAGTCCTAACCTCTAGTACCAGTGGATGTGACCTTATTTGGAGATAGGGTCTTTGCAGATGTCATTAATTTAAGGATCTTGAGATGAGATCATCCTGGATTTAACGTGGGCCCTAAATCCGGTGACTGGTGTCCTTATGAAAGAAAGAATGAGGGGATTTGATACCCAGAGATGCAGAGAGGACAGTCATATGAAGACAGACCAGAAGGTGGAGGAGGAAAGGAAGGGCTGTCCGTGAAAGCCTGTGGAGGGAGCGTGGCCCTGTCAACACCTTGGGTTTTTGATTTCTGGCCTCTAGAAAGGTGAAAAAAAAATGTAAGCCACCACCTCTGTGGTAGTCTGTGATGGCAGCCACAAGAAACAAATACAGGCCCAATTACCATCCTGCTGGGAGATGCTGAGTTAGTTGCCCAGGGCCACGCAGCTGGCGAGTGCTGGAGCTTGGACTCAAACCCAAGTTAGTCTGCTTCAGCCGCTGGGCAGGGTTTGGGCTCAAGGTGGGGCAGAGCCTGACTAGCAGACCGCTGTTGTGGGCAGAGCCCCACTGGTCAGCTCTGCCCTCCTCTCTAAGTGACCATCTGTGGTTATTTCTGAGAGACCCCTGAGACGCTCCCAGCCCGAAAGAGAAGGCACCTCTCTGCCCCTTGTGACCCCATGTGAGCTCGCCGGGCCATATGTTCCTGTTGTGCTGACAGCCTCGGCCCCAGCCCTCATGCCTGGAACAGAGCCCGTGTGGCTTGTGCCGGCTGGGGACGCAGAGGGCAGCCTTGGAAAATGTGGCCTCCATCTCGACTGGCTCTCTGAGGCACAGGGCACAGAGATGGCAGGAGAGGGAGGCCTCTGTGCTTGTTCTGGGGGATGGGGAGGACAACGTGTCCCTTTTCTGGCACTTGGAATAGCGATGACCTTGCTTTGGTGATGAGGAGGGAGCCGGTGGCTGAGTTTTTGTGGGAGCTTTGACTGTAAAATTGCTGCTGCTTCAGTACTCCTTGGGGAGGAAGGAGGTGGAATAGACTCCAAGGTCTAAAAGACTGAAGGCGTTTCCTGAGAAGGAGCCGGTGGCTGGTGGTCTCCTCGGCCTGTGGCAGGTGCCTCCTGGCACAGAGAAAGGGCAGGGTGATGCCTGGGGTCTGGCCTCAGGGGCTTCAGATGCCCCCAGTCTTGTTAAGTCATCTCCATCTGAGTCAGGGCTGACCTGACTTCGGGATGCTTCCATCTGCCCTGAGCCTGTGCGCTGCCGTCTTGGGTCCTGGCCTGTGTTCCCTCCCTGGCCGGGGGGAAGGAGTCAAGTCGCCCTGACTGGCTGGCCTTGCGAAGGCAGCTTGCATCCTTGGGCGTGAGGCATGTGATGAGGGAGATGTCAAAGGCTGCTCCTACTCTCCCCTCCCTTCCCCTCTTGGGGAAGAGGAGTAGGTAAAACTCAGCTGCTAGGGCTTCCCTGGTGGCGCAGTGGTTGAGAGTCCGCCTGCCGATGCAGGGGACACGGGTTTGCGCCCCGGTCCGGGAAGATCCCACATGCCGCAGAGCGGCTGGGCCCGTGAGCCATGGCCGCTGAGCCTGCACGTCCGGAGCCCGCGCTCCGCAACGGGAGAGGCCACAACAGTGAGAGGCCCGCGTACTGCAAAAAAAAAACCAAACAAAAAACTCAGCTGCTGGTATTGACAGGAAAAAAAGTCATCAGGTCAGCTGTGGAAATCGAGGGCTGGGAGGGTGGGAGACAGACAGTTGGGGCTGCCGTTTGTGGAGTCCTCTGTGGGCCAGGCAGTGTGCTGAGGTTTTTTTTAAAAATTTCTGCATGTTTTTATATAACTTGAGCTTCACAGCAGCTCCTTGAGAAGTTCTTATATCCCCATTTTACAGATGGGAGGAGAAGGCTTGGAGGCTTAAGTGACTGACTCAAGGACTCACAGTAAGTGGCAGTGCTGGGATTTGAGCCCAGGGTCTTTCTGACTCCAAAGGCCATGTTCTTCACTGTGCTTCTGGAGCCCGAGTTGCTGTCTTGGAGGGGCAGACCTGGTGGGTAGTCTATGTGGAGACTGTGGAAGAGGGAAAGAAAGACAAGGGGACAATCTTTACCTGTTTCACAAGTTTAACCAGTCCTGGCCCAGCAGCTAATCAAACTTCTGAGACCTAGTCATGTATTATATGCTTCCATTTTGAGGTGAACATATATAAGTTACTTTCTACCACTGGGCAGTTCTACCTACTCTCTTCGCTGGTGTCTCTCTTCCTAAGCCTCAGCTTCTTTTGGAAGGTCACGCTCACATATTAGATACACACAGACCGTTTCATTACCTGCTTAGGGAAATGCACCCAGATGACTGCACCAATGAAGTAATTACGTGAATGCATCTTCCATTGAGTTCCATCCATTTTTGGCTTTGAATGTTGTCTAATATGTCATATTACCTCTCTGCATATTTTCCCCTCCCCCAGTGCCCCACCCTCTCAATCCCACTTCTCTGCCCTTAGTGAGTCCTGCTGGTAGAAGGTGGCTCTCTTACACTGTAGATGGAGCGTGAGTCACACATGCGACACTTGCTCTGTCAAGCTGTCGGTCTGGTGAGTTTATTTGGTGTGGGTCTTAGGGGGTTGTTATATGAATATCTTAGAGGGAAAAGAGGGGAATGATGAATGCCTGGAAAGCTCTTCCCTGACATTCTAATTCTTACTAAGTGTTAAAGCGACAGCGTTTAGTCTGATGATTCAGTCTGTGCAGGGGAACTGGTTTTAGTGCTCTCACCATTGGGGCTCATGAAGTGATCCACCACTAAGGTCTGAAGTACCTGAGAGATGAGTTTATTTGGACTCTGGAAAGAGAAGATAGTTTTCTTTAAAAATTAATTAATTTTTATACAGCAGGTTCTTATTATCTATTTTATACATATTAGTGTATACACGTCAATCACAATCTCCCAATTTATCCCCCCAGCTTTCCCCTCTTGGTGTCCATATGTTTGTACTCTACATCTGTGTCTCTATTTCTGCCTTGCAAACCGGTTCATCTGTACCATTTTTCTAGATTCCACATATATGCGTTAATATACGATATTTGTTTTTCTCCTTCTGACTTACTTCACTCTGTATGACAGTCTCTAGATGCATCCACGAAGAGAAGATAGTTTTCAACCATACTCATTCCACAGCCTCAGACGGCCAAGCCCTGGCTGGCGACTTGCATGATGGTACTGCCAGATGTGTCTTGGCTTATGGAAGGAAGATTTCACGTTCCAGTCAGACGCTGACTTGATGTATGATTTATAGCTATTAAGCCAAAGCAGTGAGTAAAAAGTTTAAACTCATGAGCTTGTCTTATGTGATTTTTAAGTAGCACCAGTACCCTCCAGTGGGCAATGGATGCTGTCCAACAGTGTTTACAGCTTGCTTGGGAAGCAGCAAAAGTCTTAAGAGACCTTGTCATTTAGCGGTATGTTTTTGAACACGAAACCCTCCTTTTTTGTTAGGTAAAGCCACAGGATAGCACAGAAACACATTCGCATATTACCCAGGATTTTTTTTTTTTTCCTTTTGCGGTAAAGATAAATCTGTGTGTGTTTGATCTCTCTTGTGTTTGAAGGAGATTAAAATAGATTCATTATGATGAAACTCTTCAGATGGTTAGTCTGTCTTTGTTGTGCTGGAAAGGCAGAATGAGTTTTCATGCTAGTGGCTTCAAAACAGGATCCTGACACCATCAGTCCCCGGGGTGGGGGAGGGTTGGCAGGTGTTCCCTGTCCACCGACCACCATGCACTGCCTTGTGTAGCACCCCCTGGAGGTAGGCCTCTACGTTAGATGGTGCAGGGAGCCGGTGCTGGGTTCTTTCAGGCTTGCTCAGGGCGCTGCAGGAGCGCGGGGTGTAGCGTGTGTCTCGGGGGGGAGGGGAGAGGCTCAGGAAATAGTTGTGCAAAAGCCAAACCCCTCCAACAGCCAAGCCTGCTGAGAGCTGGGAGGTGGCTCAGGATACAGCAGCGGCCTCTGTGGGCGCCTCAGAGTGTACCAGGCTGCCTTTCTGCCCCTCTACTGCCTCTCTCTTCTCTCCACCCTGCTGGGCCGGAGAGGACTCATATTCCAGCTCCCCAAGAGGGAGCTGCGTTCTTTCTCGAGCTCACCGTTGCTGTCTGTTCTGTGGAGGAGAGCCTTTGCCTCAGGCACTGAGCCCGGTGTGGCCTGCCAAGGCCCAGGAGCTGCGTGCCACAGCCATGCTGACCTGGGTCCTGGAACCCGTCTGGCCACTTTGCTCAGTAAGGGGCCATCTGCGTGGAACTGTGGGCAGCATCTTAGTCTCCTCTCCGGCTCACTGGGGCGTCCGACCTCATCTGCGTGAAGGGCCTTTGGGTTCATTTGTGTTTCCAGCTCAGATACGGAAGCCATCCACGTCTGAGACAAATTGCTGCTGTTTAGCTCAACCTTCAAGACTGGCTTTTGATCATCAGCCGGCCCATCTACATCTTACGGAGCTGGCGTGGCTGTGCCTGTCCCTCCTGTACTCCCAATGCTGCCTTGTTCTCCCCTCCCCGTCCCTGGTCTCTCCCCTTCCTCCTCCAGCCCCATAGCCCAAGCATCTGCCTAGGTCTCTCCTGGGATTGGTGTCCCTCAGGCCACAATTCCCACGCAGGACGAAGCTAAGAAACGGCAGGGAGGAGGTGATGGTGCTGCATTTCTCCTAGCTCTGCCTCCTGGTTTTCTCATTTATTTAGTCTTGCGTGATTTCTTTCAGACCCGGGCTAATTTCTCTTTGGGACAAGGACTGCCTTTCAGGATTGATCTGGTTAATTTGTTGCCTTTGGAATCTGTCCAGGTTACAGAACATCAAGGGGTTTCTTCTGAACACATTCTGAAGAGAATCCTGAGTTCTGCTACAGTCGGTGACCATGCGGAAGCATAAGAAGTAGCCCCCGCTCCCACGGTTGATCTGTCAGCTTATTTAATTGCTGATGTCTTGCCTTGTTGCAAAAGTGTACTTGATTATTCCACGAGTAATACATGTTCCTTGTAGAGAATTAAAAAAAAAAACAAGTAACAGGACCAAATTGTTTTTTGATGCTCGGAGAGCAAGACATCACACATTAAATTTTTTTCCTAAAGTTGAATCAACTTGAGGCACAACCTGCTGAGATAGACGAGAGGCCTGGTGTCAGGAATTTCTCAAGGCTCCTTCCCTTGACAGAGACTTGGGAGGCTGAGAAGGGAGGGAGGCGGGCCCTGAGGGCCTGGCTCGCACAGGTGCCTCCCCGACCAGGGCCCTGTGGCCCAGAGGAGTCAAGCTCCCCCAACCCACCCTTGGAGGCCTCCATTTGCTCATCGCTGCCCAAGACAGCCACCTGTGTGAGGCCGTGCCCTGATTCAGTGCTTGAGCCCAGACCGGCATCTCCACTGGCCACGTGGAGATGCTCATACAGGTAATTTTCCTCATTGGGGTAAGAAATTGAAAACACAGAAATTGGAGGAGGCCTTGTCCTCTGCCTCTCAGTTCCTCCCCGCTCATTCTGAAACCCACAAATAATAGCATTTACTCTTCTGTGGAGCAAGGAGAACCCAGATCTTTAGAAGTTCAAGCCGGACTCCTCTTCATGGGTCAGGGAAGTGAGGTGCCATATTGGTGAGAATACTGCAGCAAAAACAAAGGGGCGAGCAAAAAGACACCAATACAGCTCTTAATAATGTACCCTTTTATGTGCAGGTACGTAAAGGCACAAGTCACCCTTGAGTCTGTTACCCTGCTTCACAGCTGTTAACATTTTGTTGTCGACCTAGTCTTTTTTCTAGGCACATATAGAGAGGTACACCAGAAAGGGTGGGGACAGAGATCCAGTATACAGCAGCATCTAAGAAAGAAGAAACTGATAGGAAAGGAAAACAAGGGCATGAAAATAACATGAGTCCATGACTTACTTTTCCCGTGAGGCTTACCCAGCGCCAGAAGGGGGTTTCTGTGAAAAAGACTCTTCCCCAAGGAGCTTGGAAGGGAAACCTGTTTGTTTGGTGGGTCAAATTTCCTTTTGAGAAGCCCCCTTCCCTCCCTGCTAATCCCAAGGGCCTCTACTGGCTGAGGACCTTGTAATTGCTGAACCATAATTCAAATCAGAGTGTGATCGTGATCAGACTCAGCGACCCTCATTACTCCTTAGCCTCTTGCATCAAAACCATTCACAATGACGGCAGCAAAGGCCAGCACCCTGGCCTGTGATTCTCCGCAAGCCAAGCCGGCTTTGTGTTTTGGGGGGGGGGGGGGGGGGCAGAGCAGGAGGGAGAGGGGCTTTGCTGGCTGCCAGGGGAGGCCAGGCTGTATCTGTGCTGCTCTCTTCCTGGGACCAGGAGTGCCTGGGGCCCTGGGTTGCTTTCAGGGGCTGTGACTGGGTGGGTCCCTAGCTTTTAAGAGTGCTTTTGAGTTTCTTGCGGTGCCTTCTGAAAAGGCCTGATGCTCCTGGGTGCAGAGGAAGGGAATATTCTTCTAAGCCCCTTTGAAGTGGTGGGCGTGGGCTTTGTTCTCTGCAGACACATCTTTCCAGAATCAAACTGTTCATCTCCCCAGCGGGGCAGGCTGGGGGTCGCTGGAGGTCACGTGTGACCTGTGCAGACCTGGAGCGTGAGGCTTCCCCTGGCTAATTCCACTGCTGAGTGTTTGATTGTTGCGGCTGAATTTCTGTTTTGGGGTTTAAAAAAAATCTTTATTTTTACCTTAACAACCAAGATAGGCAGTTGCCTTCTTTCTTAAAGGAGTCTGGGTCCATTCTTCCCTAAAGGCAGGATCCTGGATTAAATAACTTATCGAGATTTTCTTGGACTTTTATTTTATATTTTTATTGAGGTATAATACAGAAAAGTACACAGATCTTACGTGTACAGCTCAATAAATGTTTATCTCTAATATTGCTCTGAAGCCCAGTCTAGATTAAGACATAAGATCGTTTGCAACACCTGCAAAGGCTCACGCCCTTCCCAGCCAATGCTCCCTTACCAAGAGTAACCACCATTCTGACCTTTATCACCATTGATTAGTTTTGCCTATTTTTGAACTTGATATAGAATGAATTCATCCAGTGTGTATTCTTCTGTGTGTCTTCTTTCATCCATCATGTCTGTGAGATTGCCATGTTGTATCTAGAAGTACAACATTGCTTGTACTTCTACAAGCAAAGTACTTCTACATCATTGCTGTGTTGTAGTCCATTGTATGAATTTATTACCACAATTCAGCTCTTCTCCTGTTGATGGGCATTTGGCTTCTTGACAGTTTTAAACACTGGGCGTATAAGCCATCCTTCGGTACTGGTCATCATTTATTCGAATGATGTTTTACAAATTAGCAATGGAGCTTTCTTTTTTCCACATGGAGTTTGTACCTAGGAGCTAGATTGAATGTGACTGCTGCGGGTTGGTGGCTCGGCCTCTTTGCCTTCCCTTTCCCCTGGGGTGACCGCAGGTGGGGAGGTTTCACTCGTGTCAGGATCTGGCCTCTGGAGTTAGACCACCTGCCTGGTTTCCCTTGCTGTGCATCCTTGGACAAATCACTTAATCTCAGTTTCCTTATTTACAAACTGGAGGTTGAAAAAAGTACTGCCATCATAGGGTCATTGAAAACGTTAAGGCAATAAATGCAAAGCAGCGTTGACACTTAGCGAGTGCCTAGTAAGTGGTATGCTAAGTGCTTCTGCCATCCTTGTCGGCATCCTCATTTCCATCTTGTAGGGTCCTAGTGCTCCCTGGGGCACCACTGCAAAGCCATGAATTCACGCCACTGGCAGGATCGCAGCCCTTACTATCCTTCCAGCCTCGTGAAGATGCCATATGCCACAGAGCCTGGGAGTAGCTCTGAGGCTCTTCTCCCTGCCGGTGTGTGAGCTCCTTGGAGGCAGGTACATGGCTCCTCGTGGAGCCTGGCAGAAAGCTCGCCCTCCCCTGGGTAGTGGAAATATATCCCCCAGAGCCCTATCCCAGACCCACCTTTTGCTGTGAACCTGGGCTTGCTGGGACTGTTGCGCTTGCTAAATGATGGCTGTCTGGGGCTCCATCCTGTGGCAGGATGTCCTTGTGGTGTGAATCCAGGAAGATGTTAGGATGGGGAGAAGGGAGCCCCGCCTGTCTGGCTTTTATCCCACTCTGGCTTCCAGCCAAATTGGATTTTTGGAGCCAGGCCCAGGTGTAGCTGAAAGGATTAGCTATAACTATTATTACTATTCATAATAACAATAGCTTACATTTATTTAGTGCATGCCGTCTGCGTTAGATGTGCTGTTTAATGGAATCTTCACAACAGCCCTGTGAGAGAGGCCCTGGGGTTATATTTGTGGATACATGTTGATCTGCCCACTGGGTACCTCCTTCTCCAACTAGGATTAAGTTCCAGGTGGGAGGGGTTGTTTTTTTCTTTTCTTCACCCTTGTATCCCCCAGAAACTAGGAAGGGCCAACCTCAATAAATATTTGTTAAATGAATAAATGATTCTCTCTATTAAAGAAGAAGAAATGGAAGCTCAGAGAAGTTAAGTAACTCAACCAAGGTCACTGTGTGAGTAAGAGGCAAGCTGGGTGTGTGTGATGCTGAGCTCCTGCTGGTAACGGCTGCCTGTGCAGGAGTCGGGGGCCCCTCCCAGACGGACAGAGGTCCAGGTTTGGGATGGGATGGAGAGATGTTACCCTGAGCTCAGCATTGGCATACATCCCTGTGGTAATGAAGCCAGTGTGCGTCAGGGAGGACACGTCACCCACCACCCAGCTGGGGTCGTTCAGGACTCTCATCTATCGGGGGTTGAGGCCTTGGCCGCCCTCATGTGGCCTGGCAGGGCAGAGGCTTGGTGGTGGGCCTCAGGCTTGGCCCGTCACTCCTGTGCTGTAGGCCCTGGGCAGATGTTTCTGTCCTGGACCATTCTATGGGGATGCTGACGGGGTGCTGGGGGGCAGGAGGTGAAACCCACCCTTGCCTGACGGGGACCTTGGGTCAGTTTTGTGCTTAGTTCCAGACAAAGCAGTTCACATTCGGGGGTTTTCACCCTCTGTGTCTTTAAGCTCTGGGTGTTCCCAGCAGCTGTCTCTGGGCTGGAAACTCTGCTGGGCTTGCCAGTCTCACGGAGGCCTTTCAAGCCATGTTGGTCCTTGAGTGCAGCTTTCCTCACCGCACAGTAGGCAGCAAGTAATTACCATGATGCCGTTACATCAGAAATTACAACTGCCGAGGGTTTCTGGGCTGAATGATCTCCATGTCTGTGAGGGGGCAGCTCAAGATTCTGAGGTGAGATGCAGGCCGGGGAAGGGCCTTCTTCACCTGCAGCTTATCCCTTCCGCTCTATCTCCAGGGAAATACGCACTTACCTGTTCCCGGTTAAGTGTGTGTTGCTTCTTTGTTGACTCCATATTTTTCTGTGCTGAGCGTTGTCGTTTTCCGGTATTTTACTTTGGGATCCCTACCCAGTCGTAACTAGTCTCTAACACTCACTCTCGCCTCCCTCTCTAGGAAGTTCTGACACAGATTTGGACTTTTTGGGGACCGTTGTGAAACTACCCTCTGACGTTAGTTGGGTGCTGCTAAAAAATGCGTGTCTCCCCTTCTTATCTGTTTCTCACCCTGGGGTCATTTTTAGCAGGTTTTAGAGATGGTGCCTTGTCGGGATCTTTCCAAGTGAAATCGCAGGTGTCTCCCTCCGTGCATTTTCAGACCTCAGCACGCAGGAAGGGATCTGCATCCAGTGCTTGGAATGAAGGATGAAGCCCCCATTTCTCGGTACACGTGGTGGGCTGCAGAATGTGGGGTTTAATGGATTCAGCAAACAGGAGGCAGGAGAGCATCTGAGCTAAGAGCTTGGCTCTGGATGCACTGCTTGGGTCCATGTGGGACCCTGGCCAAGTTTCTTCATGTAGTTTCCTCATTGTCTAGACCCGCATGGTCCAGCATGGTGACCACCAGCCACCTGTGTCTACTGAGCATTTGAATCGAGATATGCTGTGAGCGTAGAATATGCACCAGATCTTTTTTTTTTGGAGTATAGTTGCTTTAGAATGTTGTGTCAGTTTCTGCTGTACAGCAAAGTGAATCAGTTATACTTATGTGTATATCCCCTCTTTTTTAGATTTCCTTCCCATTTAGTTCACCGCAGATCATTGAGTAGAGTTCCCTGTGCTAAACAGTAGGTTCTCATTAGTTATCTATCTTATACAGAGTAGTGTATGTATGTTAATCCCAATCTCCCAATTCCCCCCTTACCCACTTGGTAACCATAAGTTTGTTCTCTATATCTGATGCACCAGATTGTGAAGCCTTAGTATTAAAAAAAAAGGTAAAACATATCATTAATATTTACAAATACTGATGACATGTTGAAATAATATTTCATATGTTAGGTATGTAGGATATGTTAGGTTAAATAAAACACTCAACTTAATTCCACCTGTTTCTTTTTACGTTTTAATGTGGCTGCTAGAAAAGTTAAGTGACGTACATGGCTCATGTTTGTGTTCACATTATAGTTCTGTTGGACAGCGCTGACCTGGATTGATAGTCAGAGCCCTTTCTTCATGGGTTCTTGTGAGGATTAAATGGGCAAATAGATGAAAGTGTTTAGTTTGGTACTTGGCATGTAGTAAGCATTCAGGGAACCTTAGAGGCTGTCACAGTCACCATGGTCATCATCTTGTCATCAAGCGTGGAAATCTAAGCTAAGAGGAGAGAATCTGGAGACATCTGGATTATGGTTCGAGGTGAACTCCTCTCCTTCCTCCAGAGAGATTATATATGATTGGGGGGTGCTCTAGTGATATAGAGAATCCTGCTCCCCTCGGCTTCCCATTTGTGTTTTTAATGGAGGGTTGTTTGTATAATCCATGGTGAACCTTGTTACCTAAAGGGATGGCCTCTCACTGCAAAGTGCTTTGTCGAGCCTCCTGCGGCTTCCTTATTTACCCAGCTACTTTGACTGTTGTATTGGAGTGAGAAACCCATTTTCTATGAAACCAGTTATAAGAGCTACCCTTTATGAAGTGCTCATCGCACGCCTAGCCCTGTGCTCAGTGCTTTCCATAGTACAGGCCTCCCTAGTTCGCACAGGAGTAAAGCAGGGCTGAGGATAAGACTGTGCTCAAAGTTTCATGTCCAGCAAGTGAGGCAGCGGGGCCTGGAATCCAGGTCTGTCTGATTGGGAAGTCACTGCACTCTTTATTCTGCATCATTAGCACTCAGAGCAGGTCTGTCTTAATCAGGAAATCCAAAGCAGCCACAGACTGGGTGTTTCAGGATGTCTGGGACACTGGAGAGGCCATACGTCTGAAGTCATAGGAAGCCCAGAAAATGGCTGAGAATCCTCAGGCCACATCTGCGCTGGGTTCTGGAACCAGAGTGAAGTGCAGGGTTGTGGCCAGGTACGATGACCAGCAGTCAGAGCAATGCTCACAGCAGTCAGAGCAAACCAGACAGGCCTGGTCTTGGGCTGTCCCTTCCTCCCAGCCAGGTAGATGTTCTGTGATTCTTCTGTGGATGTGAAGTCCATCCACGAGCAAGGCTTTCCTGCAACCCCGCAGAGGGAGAGAAATACGCAGCCCCACACACTTGACACACGCATTAATTTTGTCAGTGCTTTCCTGCAGGAGGCATTTGCTATGACGTTTGCAAGGCCACAGTGTTTTCCTGGAGAAATTTCACCACAGCTAAAACTCTAATGACTGCCTGTGTCAAGAAAGGACCTTATCTGTTGTTGAGGCCTGGTGTAAATTTGCTGGTGACTTTACCGCGTTAGCTAAATGCCAGGAAAGGTGCAAGTCACAAATCTGGGTGTTTCTGTTGCTGCGGGACGCCGAGCGGCACATTCTTTAATGAGTGAGTATCACTGATTGGAGCAGCTGCCTTTCAGGGAAGCCGTTCCTCTTGAACAAAAGATTTCTGTTTAGTATCCCGGTTATTTCCTCTTTGACCCTCTTTCAGTCAGAATATGCAAGGCTCATTCCTCACCTCTTGACCTCCAATGCCTGTTAAAGCCTTATTAGCATTTGTTCTCATTGATGTTCAGTGCATTTTAAATCCGGCAAGGACGTGATTAAGAGGAGGAAAATTGCCAGACTTGGTTGGCATGCGACTGTCAGATCCCGGCACGATGAGCAGCTCAGTCAGCATTTAATCACATCTCTTATGTGTTCCATTTCCTTTCATACACCTGGAGGGAAAAAGTTCAATTCCAAGTCACTCTCTGGTTTGGCAGAAGGAGGGAGGAGGGGTCGGGAGGGGGTGTGGAATCTGTTGGTTCTGGGTGTCCGGAGCGGAGAGGCAGGCTGGGGCCCGGGAGACAAATTCCACCCGCCGCCCACCCGAGGCACCAGACCCGTGTCGATCACAAGACCAAGCAAGTCTCAGGGGCGTTTCCATGGGCTCGGGGCTGGTCTAAGTTGGTGACTCCATGGGATCTTAGTTAGTCCCCGTGCTAATTCTACCAAGCCAGGCCCTCATGGTGGGATGACTGTCCTTTTAAGAAGGGACACCAGAGAGCTTGCCGCTTCTCTCTCTGCCCTGTGAGGACACAGTGAGAAGGCAGCCATCTATTGATACAAGTCAAGAAGAGAGTCCTCACCGGGGAAGCTTGATCTTGGACTTGTAGCCTCCAGGACTGTGAGATAGAAGTTTCCATTGTTCAATCCACCTAGTCTGTGGTAATCTGTTACAGCAGCCCGAGCTGACTAAGTCAGTGGTCCTGGTTGGTTTTACCACTTGGAGGAGCTTACCCGAGTTGCCTGGTCAGTCTGGGTAATGACCTGCCGTGTGACCTCCCTGGCTCCTCTTCCCCTCTGGGAAGTGCCTGGGGATGGTGCCGGTGGGCGTTTTGCTATTTGTATTCTCCTTGGGAGGATTTCTCATGGTTCTGTCGTTTACCTCTGGGTCCCTCACAGAGCTTGTGCAGAGGGAATCAATGACTGGGATGAATGAGTGAATGAATCAATGAGTACGACAGCCTGGGATGGAAGCCAGCTCAGAAAAGAGACAGATGGAGGGAACCACGTGGCCCTCGCCTCCCTTCACTCATGTCGTGGGCACCGCTCTCCATGAAAAAGGGTCCCCAGAAAAGTTTCCCCTGCTGCATCTGGCCTCCCCAGAGACACCCACCTGGCAGGGGGCATTGCCCTGGTCATCTGGAACGGTCCTGAGTGGTCTCACATTGTCCTGTCCCAGCTCAGCTGACACCTTCCTGTGGGTGCCCAGACCTCTGCTCCCACCTGGGCACCGGGCTGATGGGAAGGAAGGGGTTAAAGCCTGCAAGTGTGAGTCTCTGTGAGTCTGTTGTACAGAGCAGCATCTAGGTCATTCCTCCAACACAAAAGAAATGAAATGCAGCTCGCCCAGCTGCCACTTGCCGCGTGAACCCCGCTGCTCTGTGCAGAACACCAGGCGGGCACCAGGCCATTTTAATAAGATACAGCAAGATTAATAAGGGAGCAGAGCGCGCCCTCCCAGGGAACAAGCTGTCCTGTGCGCAGAAGAAGCAGAAGCATCAGGGACTGAGGGCCTGGGGCTGGGAGAGGGCAGCGCCCGCCCGGGGCAGCAGCCCCAGAGGAGGTCGGCCTAGAAAACTTCCTGGGAGGAAGAGTAGCCTAGGCAGGGCTCCCAAACCTGGGTGTGTCCTGTGTTTCTCATGGTGCGTGGACGCCCTGGGGTGGTTGCAGAGTGCTCTGTGTGCCCCCGCAGCCCTGCCTCCCGCCAGGCTGGCTTCGTGTGGGTGGCGTGGGGCCTTTGCACGTGCTGTTCCTCCTGCCCGGGGCATCCTGTCCCTCTCCTTCTGGGGAGTCCCGCTCTTCCTTCAGATCTCCTTTCTTGGGGGGAAGCTTCCCTGACCCCCAGACTGGGTCCCAGGTGCCCATTGTTCACTCTCAGGGGCCCATGCTCTCCTTTGTGGCACTTTGCACTGTTGTAATTTTACCTTAAAGTATAACCCCTGGCCCCCATTTTCTTGGCTTGTCTAGATTATTTTCACACGTCACTAGGTAAACTGGAATTCTCTTCTGGTTCGTTAGTATGTGCGTGTCTGAAAACAGTTCTCCCAGCCCTCGCTCAACGTCGTCTTCTGGTTCAAAAGCCCATCATTAGCTAACCACACTTTTTTTTTTTCTAAAAGAAGATGTTGGGGGTAGGAGTTTATTAATTAATTAATTTATTTTTGCTGTGTCGGATCTTCGTTTCTGTGCGAGGGCTTTCTCTAGTTGTGGCAAGCGGGGGCCACTCTTCATCGCGGTGCGCGTACCTCTCACTATCGCGGCCTCTCTTGTTGTGGAGCACAGGCTCCAGACGCACAGGCTCAGTAGTTGTGGCTCACAGGCCTAGTTGCTCCGCGGCATGTGGGATCTTCCCAGACCGGGGCACGAACCTGTGTCCTCTGCATTGGCAGGCGGACTCTCAACCACTGCGCCACCAGGGAAGCCCTATTTTTAGCTTTTAAGTAACCTCCATTCTGTTTTCCATAGTGACTGTACCAATTTACATTCCCACCAACAGTGTAGGGGGGTTCCTTTTTCTCCACACCTTCTCCAGTGTCTATTACTTGTAGACATTTTGATGATAGCCATTCTGACCGGTGTGAGGTGATACCTCTTTGTGATTTTGATTTGCATTTCTCTAGTAATTAGCAATGTTGAGAATCTTTTTGTGTGCCTGTTGTTCATTTGTATGTCTTCTTTGGAGAAATGTTTATTTAGGTCTTCTGCTCATGTTCTGATTGGGTTGTTTGTTTTTTTGGTATTCAGTTGTATGAGCTGTTTACATATGTTGGACGTTAACCCTTTGTTGGTTGCATGGCTTGCAAATATTTTCTCCCTTTTTGTAGGTTGTCTGTTTGTTTTACTGATGATTTCCCTTGCTGTGCAGAAGACTTTCAGTTTGATTAAGTCCTATTTGTTTACTTCTGCTTTTATTTGTTTTGCCTTGGGAGACTGATCTAAGGACATGTTGCTGTGATTGATGTCTGAGAATGTTTTGATCCTGTGTTCTCTTCTAGAAGTTTTATGGTGTCATGTCTTATATTTAGGTATTTAAACCATTTTGAGTTTATTTTTGTGTATGGTGGGAGGGAGTGATCTAACTTCATTGATTTACATGCTGCTGTCCAGCTTTCCCAGCACCACTTGTTGAAGAGACTGTCTTTTCTCCATTACATATTCTTGCCTTCTTTGTCATAGATTAATTGACTGTAGGTGTGTGGGTTTATTTCTGGGCTCTCTATTCTGTTCCATTGATCTTTATGTCTATTTTTGTGCCAATACCACACGATTTTGATTACTGTAACTTCGTAGTATTGTCTGAAGTCTGGAAGGGTGATGCGTCTAGCTTTGTTTGTTCATTTTTTCCTCAAGATTGCTTTGGCAATTCAGGGTCTTTTGAGTTTCCATGTACATTTGAGTATTATTTGTTTTAGTTCCGTGAAAAATGTCATCGGTATTTTGATAGGGGTCGCATTAAATCTGTAGATTACTTTGGGTAGTATGGTCATTTTAACAATATTAAGTATTCCAATCTCAGAGCATGGTATATATCTTTCCATTTCTTTGAATCATCTTCATTTGCCTTTATCAGTGTTTTATAGTTGTCAGTGTATAGGTCTTTTACCTCCTTGATTAAGTTTATTACTAGGTTTTTCTTTTTCTTTTGATATGATTTTAAATGGAATTTTTTGTTTTACTTTCTCTCATTTTAAAAAATTATTTATTTATTTAATTATTTATTTTTTGTGGTACGTGGGCCTCTCACTGTTGTGGCCTCTCCCATTGCGGAGCATAGGTTCCGGACGCGCAGCCTCCGTGGCCACGGCTCACGGGCCCAGCCGCTCCGCGGCATGTGGGATCTTCCTGGACTGGGGCACGAACCCATGTCCCCTGCATCGGCAGGCGGACTCTCAACCACTACACCACCAGGGAAGCCCTCTCATTTTTTTTTTTTATATTTCATTGTTACTGTAAAGAAATGCAACAGATTTCTGTATATAAATCTTGTATCCTGCTACTTTGCTGAATTCATTTATTAATTCTAATAGATTTATGTGGAGTCTTTTGGATTATTTATATAGAGTATCATGTCATCTGAAAAGAGTGACAGTTTTACCACTTCCCTTCCAGTTTTGGATACCTTTTAGTTCTTTTTCATGTCTGATTGTTGTGGCTAGGACTTCTAATACTGTGTTGAATAGAAGTGGTGAGAGTGGGCATCTTTGTCTTATTTCTGAACTTAGCAGGAAGGCTTTCAGCTTTTCCCTGTTGAGTATTATGTTGGCTGTGGGTTTGTTGTAAATGGCTTTTTATTATGCTGAGTTGTGTTCCCTTTATACCCACTTTGGTGAGAGTTCTTATCATGGGTGGATGTTGAATTTCATCAAATGCTTTTTCTGCTTTATGTTAACATCCCAACAGTTCAGCAGAGTTCCTGACAGGTAGTTGGTGCCTAACAGGTTTTGGTTCAAACAGTATGAAAGAGAGGAGAAGATGTATAGAGAGATTTCCAAACTTTTTGTGCTGAAAAACTTTGTTGGGATGTGTGGTTTATGTGGGACGGCGTGAAGGACTGTGAGCAGATAAAACTGGGGAGCGAGAGGAGCCTAACGTGGGGTAGTAATGGTAATGTAGGTCCCACGTGTTGGCGCTCCTGACGCTCTGCTCACTGTATGCCCGTGATCTTATTTAATGTTCTTAGGCACGTCTCTAGTGGAGTTACTGATATCTTTTTCCATGAAGCTGTAAACTTCTTCAGCAAAAGTGTCTCTCACGTGTTTCATCCAGGGCCACGATCTGTTTGGAGCTGCTCTAGAAATGCCCAGAGACTTGATTTCTTTAAAATTCAGCTTTATTTTCTTTCCTGCACAGTGCTCAAGTGCTGCTTCCTGCTGACTGTTGACCACAGCATTGGGTGTGATGGTTCAGGGATGTTGGAGGCTTAAGGGGGATCCAGGAGAGGCCAGGCAGCTCCTCTGCATCATACATTTTTCACCAGTTGTTGCTGACTAGTGATTGTCAGTGGTTCACTTTGGGGAACCAAGGAGGGGACCCTTGGTCAGGGAAGCCTAGAGCGAGACAAACTCTAGGAAGTACAGGCAAACTCCCTCCCCTGTATCCAGGTTGATGTGAGGTCAATGTAATCCAAGTAGTTTTATTTCATCTACTCCAAAACATATTGAATAGGCGAACAAAGGAAACACCACCACTCAGAGCACAGAATCACTGCTATTTGACTCAGTTGTCACAGCTTGTGCTCTCTCTCCCCCTCTCCCCTCCCTCTCCCCTCCCTCTCCCCTCCCTCTCCCCTCCCCCCTCCTTTTCCCTCTTCCTTAACAATTGCAGCCATGGTTGTTTGCTGTTCTCTTCATTCACTTGGTCTGATTTGGTTTTATTTTGCTGCCAACTGGTTCACACTTAGCTGGAGCATCTATCTCCCTTTCTGTCACCTTTACTTAGAGCCATGCTCCTTCTCCTCTGGTTCCTTTCTGATTTCACTGGAAGCTGGAGATGGGTTCCCTGCCCCAACTGTTTCTAATTAAACTCCTGCTCAATCATGGAGGTCTCAGCCTTACTCAAGGGCCTGCCTGTTCAAAGGAGCTGAACTATTTTGACAGATATTGATAGTTGACTGGTGGTTAATGGCAATGACTCTTCACCTGAACATAGTCCCATATGGTGGAGGTGGGAGTGGGGTGGGACTCTAGCTTTGACCTTCTAGGCTGGTTTGGAGTAAGGATTTAGTGCCTGGGTGTTGGGGTTGAACAGGCCTGTGCTTCCAGCCTGGCTCTGCCACCTCTGGTGTGGTGGCCATGGGCTAGTTGCTAATATCTCTGGCTGTCTTTTCTTGTCTGAAAAATGAAGATGATAATGCCTGTCTCATAGGATTATCGTGAGGATTAAGGGAGATCTTAATCTCTACGTCATTTAGCGCAACGCTTGGTAGTGAGTGATCAGTAAATGGTAGCTACTTGTGGTATTACTATCTGGTTTATAGATTTTGATGAGAGGTTGTTCCAAGTTTTCCATTTTGAAAACATCACATGGTCCTGTTACCCCCTTGACATTCTGGACCTTAATAAGATTGAAAAATACTGTCTTGTCCTTGGAGTGCTTGGAGAGTGTTCTTGGAGAGAATTCAGTGAAATTCTTGTTGAAAGGAGAGTAAAGCAGATCTTTGTCTGCTTGCCTACCCACGGAACTTCTGCGCAAAGAGTTCTCCTGGGAACCCGTCCCCTGTCTCTGCCTCCCACGGCATCTCGTGGGAGTCCATGCCCTGCTCAGAGCCTTTGATGCTCCCCTTGGACGATATATGAGGAGTTTCTTTATCCCATTGCTGCCCAAAGTTTTGGGACTGTACTTTTGTGTGCCATGATGTGTAAGTGGCACTACAGAATATTTAATAAGGTCAACCGTAATACAGGTTTGAAAACTGTGTAAGTTGACTTAGGAAAACAGCTTTGATTGCATGAGTAATATTTAAAGTGCCTGTTAAAAATGCAGTAACTTTTCTGTCAATAATAGAAAATCTTGTGAGCTCTGGAGAGATTTTTAGAGCAAGATCCAGTGGCTCTTGCCTGTCTTGGTAAAGGTTTCCTTTAAACAGATGATTCATGTTACGAGAGTGGAATGATTAACATGAATTATGGGGAAATTATTCTAAGACTCAGATGTCTGATTTATGAAGGCATTAGGTGGCCAGTTGTTCCACAATTAGCTCTTTCAAAGGGAGAGTTTAGCTTACTAAAATGTTGAAGACACTCATAAAGGAGGTTTGCCCCAATATTGGTGTTACTTTTAAGGGGCTATCTCAGGGTCCTTTACTCAAAGAGGGAAAATTTGTTTGCAGGGGAGAGAGGCTACCCACTTCTGTCACTGCCAGAGTAGACTCTAGAATTCCTCCCACACCTGACTTAATTAGTAAGGTTGAGGTGGGAACTCCCCCTTGAGTTGTGAACCTTTGAGTCCAAGGCCCGTGTGGAGGGCTGGGAAGAACCCAAGATTCATTTAGGTTGGCCAGAGACTCCCATGCTGATGAAGGAAAAGACTGAGGCTCTTCTCCTGCTCACCAGCCACAGCACTGTGCTCGGGAGGTTCTTAGTGGAGACCCCTGGGCTGAGCACTGCAACCGGAAGGAGAGGGGAGGCTGAGCAGGGGGCAGCTGCGGAGAGCTGGGTGTTCTGCAGATGCAGCCTACAGGCTTGTGTGAGTGTCCTCATCAAAAGCATGACCTGTGCTGAGCGCTTGGATGCTAAGTGGAACCTCTCACGATTGCTCCCTGGGGGGAGCTACATTCCTTCAGGGACCACAGATGATGGGGTGACAGTCGTCACGCAGGGAGCACTAAGAAGCAGTTTGCCTGCATCTAAGTCACCTGGTCCTGACAGCACCTCTTGGAAGGAGGCACTAGTGTTAGCCTCATTTTGCAGACGAGGAGACATAGGGCCACGCAGACAGTGGTAAGTCATGGAGTCACGCTTTTTGCCCAACTCCAACCTTGGCTCTTAAGTCCTGTCTGGTCCTAAGTGTAAAGTGTTGGGCACAGTTCCAACAATATAGGTCCCAGGAGCAGGGGGAAGGGCGGGGCGGTCAAGATCCTTCCCTTTTTATACTCATCACTGTAGGTGTTAGTTGAGCGAGTGAGTGAATTTGCCCTATTGTCTCTTTGCCAGGTATCATCAGGGCTGCGGGACCTTTGTGTAAAAGCTCTTCATGTTCTGTAGCCTTTTGTGTATCCATTCCTCACCCAAGTGCTTTATAAAAATAAGTCCACTTTTCTTTCTTTTTCAAAAATTTTTTTAATTGAAGTATGGTTGATTTACAATATCATGTAAGTTTCAGGTGTACAGCATGGCAATTCAGTTATACATTATATATACAGTCTTTTTCAGATTCTTTTCCCTTATAGGTTATTATAAAATATTGAGGATGGTTCCCTGTGCTATACAGTAGGTCCTTGTTGTTTATCTATTTTATATGTACAGTAGTGTGTATCCGTTAATCCCAAACTCCTAGTTTATCCCTCCCCCACCCCCCTTTTCCCTTTGGTAACCATAAGTTTGTTTTCTATGTCTGTGAGTCTCTTTGTTTTTGAAATAAGTTCATTTGTGTCTTTTTTTCTCTTTTAGATTCCACATATAAGCAATATCATATGATATTTGTCTTTCTCTGTCTGACTTACTTCACTTAGTATGATAATCTCTAGGTCCATCTATGTTGCTGCAAATGGCATTATTTCACTCTTTTTTATGGCTGAGTAGTATTCCATTGTATGTATGTACCACATCTTCTTTATCCGTTCATCTGTCGATGGACATTTAGGTTTTTTCCATGTCTTGGCTATTGTAAATAGTGCTGCAGTGAACATTAGGGTGCGTGTATCTTTTTGAATTGTGATTTTCTCCACATATATGCCCAAGAGTGAGATTGCAGGATCATATATGGTAGTTCTATTTTCAGTTTTTTAAAGAACCTCCATCATTCTGTTTTCCATAGTGGCTGCACCAATTTACCTTCCCACCAACAGTGTAGGAGGGTTCCTATTTCTCCACCCCCTTTCCAGTGTTTATTGCTTGTAGACTTTTGATGATGGCCATTCTGACCAGTGTGAGGTAGTACCGCATTGTAGTTTTGATTTGCATTTCTCTAATAATTAGCGATGTTGAGCATCTTTTCATGTACCTTTTGGCCATCTGTATGTCTTCTTTGGAGAAGTGACTATTTAGGTCTTCTGCCCGTTTTTTGATTGGGTTGTTTGTTTTTTGGATATTGAGCTGTATGTGCCGTTTGTATACTTTGGAAATTAATCCCTTGCCATTCACATTATTTGCAAATATTTTCTCCCCATCTGTAGGTTGTCTTTTGCTTATTGTTTCCTTTGCTGTGAAAAAGCTTTTTTTGTTTTTTAGATTATTTTTGATGTGGGCCATTTCTAAAGTCTTTATTGAATTTGTCACAATATTGCTTCTGTTTTATGTCTTTGGGTTTTTTGGCTGCGAGGCATGTGGGATCCTAGCTCCCTGACCAGGGATCGAACCCTCACCCACTGTTTATTTTTGTTTTTATTTCAGTTACTGTAGGAGGTGGATACAAAAAGATATTGCTACAGTTTATGAAAAATGACTCCACTTTTCTCTGGCATTGTGTGAATTCTTCTTTCAGGTCATTTGAGTAGCAATGGCAGATAAACTGAAGTGGCAGTAGCACCTAGAAATGACACGTACAAGGTTCAGTATGGAAACTGCAGGTTGGGACTATGCTATAATTTGAAAAGACTGGTGGGTGATTTGTAATCTTGCTTTTCAAGAACTTAACATGGGTGGTAGATTGTGTGGATGTGTGCACGTGTGATTAATGCTTGTGCTAAATTCAAGGAAGATGATGTTTGGGCCTCCTGTCCTGGGAATATGTATAGATGGTAGTTCGTTTGTTCATTCATCAGATTCAGTTGACCACCTGCTATGTGCCAAGCACCATGGGAAGTGCTTGGCTTTAGTAGCGTAGAAGTCAGGCATAGTTACTCCATTCCTGGAATCCACTGTCTTGTTTGGTAGGCAAACCACAAGAAAATATTCATCCACCTTGCCATTGGATTATGAATGCTATGAAGGAAAGACCCAGGGCCCCAGTGGAGGAGAGAGTGGTGAGGGTGGAGGGTTAAGCTGGACTTTTGTCAGGGGTGGTGGCCAGGAAGACTTTCCTGAGCAAGTGATAACTGAGCTGAGAGCCACAGGTTGAACAGGTATTAACCAGGTAAAGAGAAGGGGGAAGAACATTCCAGGGAAGGGGAGCAGCAGATTCTTAGAACAGAAAGGAGACCACTGTGGCTGGTGTACAGTGGACACGGGGGAAGTAGGGCAAGATGGGCATTGAGTGAAGGTGAGCTGCAGAGCCTTTGGGCTTAGATGGACCTAGATTTGCCACCTACAAGCTGTGTGACCTTGGGCTGATGACATAACCCCTCTGTGCTACAGCCCCCTCTTAAACATGTGGGTGAAAACACTCTCAGGGTTGCCATACAGAAACCATCACAGAATTTGTGTATTTAGCCCCATGGTCCCTGGCATGCTGCAGATGCAGAAAATGTCACTTTTCTTGCCCATTCCTTTGTCTCTGGCTTTGGGTTGATGAAACAGCCGCAGGTGGTTCAGCATTAGGGAAAAATGCTTGCAAATCTTCCAATTTGGCAGCTTCCCAGAAAGGCTTGTGGAAGGGGCATGGGGGGAGGGTCAGGCTGGGTGTTCACTCCCCTGCTTGCTGGAGGTTAATAAGGTCAGAGTTTATTCTAGAGTGGGAAACAGGAAGCGGGCAGCTTAGGGAAATAAACCAGCGGCAAGGGCTGGAGGCAGGGCCAGGGTCATGGAACCTCAGGCTGTGTTGAGATGGGTAAGCAAAAGCCATGCTGTACCCTCACTGCTTGCTTTAACTGCCATCCACACCTGCCTCCGGGAGAGAGAGAGACCTCCTGGGCTCACTCAGGGGGCATATTTGTGTATCTCCAGGCTGGTACCCGGCCCTACATGGCAGCTCTGCCTTGCTTCCCATGCTAGTCCTATTTTCCTGCTGACTTAATTTATTTCAGAAAGTCTCCATTTTAATTTCTCTTACTTCCCTTTATTTTGTACTTCCTGTTGATCCTGGTGTTGTGGATATGATGATGGACAAGATAAACACAGTCCCTGGCCCCCATCTTGTGTCCTAACATCCCCAAGACAGTAAGGATTCCTAACCTCGGCTTAACAGGGGAGATGGCTGAGGCTTGGCTCATTTGCTCAAGGTCGCGCAGAGCTGGGATTCCCATCCAGGTCTACCTGACCTCAGGTACTATGCTGTTAACCATGAAGTGAAACTGTGACCTGGTACAGTGAATTTCCGGTAAGGATTCCTCATGCTCTATCTTTTTGTTTCTTGGCTTCTGCCCTCATGACTTAGAGACGTATAAACCAGTGTTTAAAAGGCCCAAGTGAGCTCACTTCCTGGCAATATCCTTTGTGGAGAGCGTGAAACCCTTTTGCAGAGGAATTGGTACACTCAGTGTGTGTCTGGGCTGTGGGTGTTAGTGTTCCTGACGCCTGTTTTCTTCTGTTGGGACATACTTGTATTGGCGAGCGGGTGCCAGGTAGGTACCTGTGGGGCAGATGCCCATCTTAAATTCTGAACCTCAGAGGGCAAGGTCTGGGTCTTGCTCGCCCCTGGATCCCCACCCTGAGCATGATGCTGGCACGAGGACCTCCTGGTAAAGAGTGAGCTCTTTGGAGTCAAACTGACGTGGAGTTGAGTCACACCCTGCCACTTTCTGGTGACGTAGCTCGGGCAAGCGACTTATTTCTGAGTTTGTTTTCCCCATCCTAGGGTTGTGGGAATGAAATTAGAGGTTTGATAATGCCTGCCTTGTGAAGTCAGAGGTTGGCAAACTATAGCCCTCGGGCAAAATCTGGTCTGCTGCCTGTTTTTGTGTATAGAGTGTTATTTGAACACAGCGATGCTCATCCTTTTATGTGCTATCTGTGGCGGCTTTGCACGACAACAGTGGAGTTGAGTAGTTGTCACAGAGACTCTATGGCCCTCAGAGCCGAATATATTTTCTACCGGGCTCTTTACTGTCGGAGTTTGCCGACCTTTGTGTTAAGCTCTGTACAGATGGTAGCTGTACTTGTCAAAATTATTATTGTTACCTATAACTTCAGCCCCTTCTACTCCATAAAAAAGTCACCTTTAGAGCAATGACCTTCCTCTGTTCCTTAGAGCTTTGGGAGGATCTCTTCAATTGCTTGGTGAACAGATTTGTGATTCCTTTAGTCTTGGTCTTCACGGTTCTCAAGATTTGGGTCAGCTTCCTTCCCCATCTTTTTCTGCTGGTCTGATGATTCCGTACAGTTTTTGGTCTGTTCTCAGAGGTGGCCCTTCCGTCACCTCCGTCTCTGAATGGCTGAAGCTGAAAGAACGCTTAACAGGGAAGTCCTCTGTGAAAAGATAAAGGCTGCGTGTGAGGATCCTTCATGCTTCCGGGAGACCTGGAGAGGTGTGGGCACCTGACCTCTGGGCACACGAATCTACCAGTGTCTGGGCTTCCCCACCCCAAGGGTCTCTGATTTTAGAGGAGAAAATCTCCTAAAATGCGGAGGCATTTGGTGTTTTTTCTCTTAGCAATTTCCTTTTTAAAAATGTAATCTTATTTTGGATAACAAATGTAATACATGCAATTTATGGAAACATGGGAAATGGAGAGAAGGGCAACAATCAATCCTAATCTTACCACCCAGAGACAACCACTATTAGCATTTTTAGCTTATTTCCTTCCAGATCCCTAATCATGTGTAAATGTTCACACAATTGAAATCACATTGTTTATATAATTTTGTTTCCTGCATTTTACTTATTATGTCATAGCCATTTCCTCCAGCATTGAATGTTCTTCAAAACCATAATTTTCATCTATGCTCGTACACATAAATCCACTCACCCACCCACGCACCCACCCACCCCTGCATGCACCCATCCATCCATCTAACAGATATTTCTTTAGTGTCTCTTAACATCCCAAACCCTGTCCTAGGTGCCAGGGATGCAGCGGAGTGCACAAATAGACCTTATCACTCCCTTTACAGAGATCGTGGTGTAAAATAGGGAGTAGAGAGAGAGAATTAATCATTGTAACATTGTCTTGTCAGCTTGGGCTGCTGTAACATAATACCATAGACCAGGTGGGTTAAACAACAGACATTTATTTCTCACTGTTCTGGAGGCTAGAAGTCTGAGATAAGGGTGCCAGAATGGTTGGGTTCTGATGAGGACTCTCTTCCTGGCTTACAGATGGCTGCCTTCTGACTTGTGTCCTAACTTGGAAGAGTGAAGAAGCTCTGATGTCTCTTCCTCTGCTTATAAGGGCACTAATCTCATCATGGGACCCCACCCTCACAACTTCCTCTAAACTGGCCCCACCCCCTACACACCATCACTGAGGGGTTAGGGTTTCAACATATGAATTGTGGGGAACACAGACATTCAGTCCATAACTCACACCATATGATAATGCTTTAATGTGGGGAAATAAAGGATCTGTAGGAATATGTATAGAAGGGACCTATCATTGAAATCGGAGTGGTGCAGAAAGGCTTTCCACAGGAAGTTAATCCTAGTTATTTCTTGGAAGGAAGCTTGAGGAATCCAGATAAACAGCTCTCTTTGGAATGATAGAGAGCCTTCTGAGAAATGTGCACTTGAATGGGATGGAAGGAAAGGAAATTAGTAGTTACCGTTAGTGGTGGAACCCACCTCCCCCCCTCCTAAATTGCTATACTATGTTATTATCAAGACTACCTTCCCAGCATGGGGCACTTTAGGAATCAAGTGAGGCACTGCAGAGATAAAAGCAGGCAGACTCATTTGGAGATGCTGAACTTACTACTGAGACAGGAGGCAATGTTCCAAAGAGAATGCCCTCCATAGACTCAAGAGCACATGTGAGGATGGGTAGTATTTGGAGAGGCTCTTGTGTTGTGAAGATTCCGCAGCACTGTGGAGAAATCCTGGTTCCCCTCTGCTTCCTGGTGACTTTGGAGATGCCCCAGACCCATGTGGTCCCGAGGACCCTGGGTTTACTGTGGAAAAGGCTGCATGCCTTGTAAAAGGCGAAGGGACACACGACATTATTGCAAGGTCAGAGCTCAGACCCGGTGCTCTTCCAGAGTTCTGAGCAGCCACATGACGCTGCCTTCTGCCTTTTGTCTTGAGTCTTGCATGTGTGTTTGTTTTTACACTGTTTCCCCTGAGGAACGGCGGAGTGAGAGATGGCTGTTGTGACAAACTGATTGCAGGCTGAATCTTGCACATTTGTGTTTGCCAGCTGAGCTGGGCCCTGGAGTGATGCATCTGCTGAGGGAGTGGTGGAACCAATTGCTATTTTTCTTAAATCCTCTCCGAGTTATTGAAATGGAAGTTGGCCCTCTTTGTTCCTTAGACATTCAGGGGACGAAATTGGCCGGGGAGGGCCTGGTGGGTACTTAGTCAGTAGTGCATTTGTCACCACGAGGATCTCAGAAGTTGTGGCAGGGTGAATCTCTGGGTCATAGCCACCTCCCAGCAGTGGACAGGGCAGCCACATGGATGTGTAAGTGATGTGAGGAAAGCCCAGTGCTACAGTAAGTCCATCACAGAGGGGGAAAATCCACTTCAGGAAATGTATCAGTCTAGGTGTTTCCTCCTGGCTTTTTGTCTTTATCCAAGTTGGGCAATGATGTAAAAATGCTGGCTGCATTTGCTTCTTAGTATGGAATGCAGTGTTTTATAAAAAAAATAAATAAAAATGACTTTTCATTAACAAAGGCCTGCAAACAAGGCAGAAACTAACAAAATTTGCGTTTCCTCACCTTCATCTGTACAGTGTGGGAGTTATCACTACCCTGTAGGGTTTGCTCTTAGATCAAATTAGAGAGCACCTGTCCTGGTGTATGGTAGGTACCCAGGAAATGGAAGTTATTATTTCTATTGATATAGTAGCTAATTTTCATTCAGGGTTCAAAGTGCTTTCTGTGTACTATCTCTCTTCATTGATTTTATATGCTCTGGATCACCTGTATTTTGGTTTTGAATCAGAGATGGAGCTGTGCATGAGAATGGCATGACCATGCCTACTTACCTTTCTGGAGGTTGCTGCTGTCCTGATGATGAAAACTCAGAAAAATATTTTGTAGTCAAATGAGAGTATCATCCAAATGCAGATTTCCAGTTCAATCCTTAGGTTGCTTTCTAAGATACAGTAACATACTATAACATAATCCAAAGTTTCATTCCTAAGAGGGTCCTGTGCCCTAGTTAGAGGGAGAATTCTTGCCTCATATGGACACGATGCTCAGAAGATTGCTCCTGATATAGGCCTTATATTCCACTGGCTCCCCAGTGGGCTTGATTTATTTAGGCTTCCTTTGAGGCTAACTGGCTGTGATAGACAATTTTTAGCCTTCATCCTAGAAATGATACCTTAAGAAGCTGTCCTCTGTTCTCCCATACTGCAGGCTTTGTGATGCGTTCATACCTTCAGTGCCATCCGAAAGTGCCTATTATATTGGAGTTCAGGGTATCTAGGTTCTTGATTTGATCATGGAAGTCTTGAAATTTTGTCCAGGAGGCATAGAAAAACCCTTCAAAGTTTCGAGCGTTTAATCTATTTGAACAGAGTCTCAGAAAGGGTTTAGCCAAAGAATATCAAACTGTGATATAAACAGTTTATCAAAAACCAATAGAGAATTTCCCTTAAATACACTACCACCTGGAGCACTCAAATTTTGGAGGAAACAGATGAAGAACTGTTGGATGGATTCAATTTCTTATCCTGGTTGGTGGAAAGTTATGGCTGTCTGGGGAGATATTGTTGGGGGAGAGAGCAGGTCTTTGTCTGTCTGTCTATTCCACTGTCTATTGACTTCGTTTCATGAAAGTGAACAGACCCAAATGCGCTGACAGATGAAGGGCCAAAGAGCCATGCCCTGGGTCAGTACTGTGTCCCTTTCTGTCGAGGGGGCAATGGTGTTGGCCGAACCTCACCTGGACACACAGTGCCTTGTGCTGGGTGCAGTTGGCAGGTATGAAGGAGGATAATGAGATGTTTTACTGGGGGGAAAGCGACTGGGCTTATTCTGTCCTTGTCTGGTGATGTCTCGCAGGGACACACAGCATACAGCCACAAAGCCCCTTCACCATTTCCCTCCCTACTAAGCAGGCCTAATTGGGTCACCTGTTGCTTGCTGCCTAGAAAACCCATCAGATTTTCAGTAACTGGTATAGTCTTCAGGGAAGAAACAGGGCTCCAGAAGTCCTTGTTGGAAGGCAAAGCTTCCATTCTTTCGTTCACATTTGTATCTCAGGATGGGGTGAGTTTGGCAATGATCTCTTAGTTGCCAGGAAGATCCATAAGGTTTAAATGGAATGGTACCTTAGAGTCATAATATTTTACTCTGGTGAAGGGTGGGTTATTAACAGAGGGTGAGAAGAGGGGGCTGCGTGGGTTCCAGTTATTCTGTTACGAAAGAATGAGAAAAATTCTGTTTCTTTCCACCTTCACAAAGATTCTGTGAGAATCATTAGTCACAGATGAAGTGGAAACACACTGACCTCTTGAAGAGCATATATCTCGCCTCCCCCCCGCAACTCCCCCCGACAGCAGCACCCTCAAGGCTGCATCTCACCCTTAAAGTGTTCATGTATGCAAGCCCACCTGCAGTTCCATCTGTGTGCTGCAGTTACCTGACTGCAGCCTTTGCGTATGTCGGGCCTTCTTCCCAGAATGCTCTCTCTCCTTGTCTGCCTGGCAAACTCCTAGCCATCCCTCAAGACCCAGCTCAGGCATCTCTTTCTCTGTGCAGGCTTCTTTCACCCTTTCCCCATGCGAGCAGAGCTGATCACAGAATCTTTTGCATCCCCACTGACCTTGAATATAAATGTATTACATACAGTTCTCATCGCCTCAGATTGTGCCTAGAACAAAGTGGACCTCAGATCTCATTTGTTTTTTAGTGCTGTGTTTGCATAAGCATCTTAGCCTCTGGTCTGTGAACTTCCTAACAGGGAACGTATTCTGTTCATGACTTAGCAAATAGTACAGTACCTGCATCATAGTAGTAGACATTCAGTTATGATTACTCAAATGGATGGATTTGGCACAGTGGCCTAAGAGAAGGATGCGCTAGTGTCGAATGGCAAACTCGATGAATGGTACCCTCACTGGGTTCCATTGCAAGCTCTTATCCCCTTTTTAGGGGAGCTTCTATTGCGAATACTGAGCTGTGGGTGAGTGAAAATCAGTTCTTTTTATCAACTTGAGGGGAAGAGAGGAGAAGTCTCTGATAATTACCAGGTCAGCAGTAGGTGATGGTTCTCTTTGTGTACTTGGGAGACGAGACAGGCTCCTGTGATACATGTGCCTGTAGCTGTCGTGAAGGTGGAGCAAGGGAGGGACTTGGGGAGGGAGAGGGACTGGGCGAGTGGCCGCCCTCAGGATGGGCAGCACACAGCTCTCCAGTGGCTTTAGGTGGAGGGGAGTGGGGTCCATCTGCTCGGGTTCCTAGCAAATAAAATGGCAGCAACAACAACCAAGTCGAGTACTCTTTGCTTACTGAGACGATGCTGGGCAAATGCCCGCTTCCCTTTCAAATGTCCCCCCAAGTTCCCTAAACGTCCAGATGGCAATTTGAGGTGAATAATTTATAATAAGATACCTTATGCATTATGCAGTGAAGTTTTAAATTATGAATGGACCTCGCCTGGCAGTGTACCTTAGTTGATATGTGGACTTGGTGGGGGGTGGCCTTGAAAGGGCAAATCAGGCCTGAGTTACCGTTAGTGAGATGGAAACGGGACGCCTAGCCTCATCCAACTGCAGCAACAAGGTTGAGCAGGTGGGAGGAGGGCCAGAGCTTGGGGTGCTTTGGCTCAGAGGAGCCTCTTCTCTGAGGGTGAGCTCGGGGCTCACTAGGCCCGGCACCTCAGTTGTGGTTCCATAGCAGCAGCAGTGCACAGCTCCCTTCCCATGGGAGGATGGGGGGAGAATGGAGCCGTTCCACCAGCCTGCTTCCTTCTCAGGGGAGCTTGCTGCCCCCCAGGCCGAGTTCCAGGGGGGCGAGTTCCCAGAGCCCGGCTCTGATCCGCATGGCCTGCCGTGTTCTAGACTCTCTCTGAGCGAGGCGTGCAGGACCCCACCTGGGGGATGGGCGTGAGCTGGGCCCAGGGGAGCAGAGAGGAGGGTGGAGTGCGCTGGGGGCACAGCCCAGAGTGCTTCGAGCTGCATTGAACTGCTCAGACCTTTAAAGCAAACCGGAATGAAAGAGATGTGGCGGGAACAGTGACAGTGTCACTGCAGACGTTTCTGGTGTCCAGCCCCACCCCAAGCCCTGGACCTGGATCACTTCACTGGGGCCTCATGACAGCTCCTGGAGAGGATGCTGCACCGTTCTCCTGTTTTACCGAGATGGGAACTGAGGCTAAGAGCGAGTCCCTGACCCAAGGTGACACAGCTAATATAACCGGCAGAGCCGGGACCTGAGAGTAGATCACTGAATTAGTAAAACATTCCCTAAGTGCCTCCTGGGGGCCGGCTCCTCCCCTGGATGCTGAGGTGCAGGGTGGGGGGGACCAGGCAGACCGAGAGGCCTGTCTCCTCAGGCAGGATACCTTCTAGAGGTGGAGACACAAAATAAAGCTGTCAGCAGGCAAGTACCGGATATCTGCGCTGCTGCCAGGGCCCTCATTCTAGACATTATGCTGTATCGATGGATTAGGTAGTATGTTCAGCAAGTATCGATCAAAACCTTGTGGTGTGTAAAACTCTCAGCACCTCGAGAGGTGTATGCAGAGGTGATGAGGACTAAGCCGTACCTTCAAGGAGCTCCGAGCTGCGGGTGGTGGGGAGAAGCAGGGCACGCGGTGAGGGCTGAATGGAGGTCGGCTTCCAGGCAGCCCTTGGGGAGTGTGGAGAGGATGGGACGGGGGCGGGGGCTGCGTGGCTGGAGTGAAGGGTGTACATGGAGGAGTGCAGGAGCCTGGGTGGGCGGAGGCCAGGGTCAGGGATTTGTGCTCAGGATGGCAAAGCGGGAAGGCTCCGGGCCATTGGGTTTCCTCCGGCGGTGGGCTGGAGGCCCATTTGGGACGAGTTTGGGGATGGCCTTGGGAGGCGGGGGCAGGGTGTGGATTCAGGGAGACCTGATGCCGGAGCGCCTGAAGATCTGGATGTGAGGGAGGGTGCTGGTCGTGCAGAGAAAAGGGCTGCAGGAGCTTCCTGCGGGCAGCCTCCCTGGGGCTTTTTAAGGACTGTGAGTGACTTGGGGGGATACTCACAAGAGGACCCCAAGGGCACCTTTAAGACACACATTGAGAAGTCCAGCTGGCTGTGCCGCTTGGAGGGAAGGGGTGGTGTTCAGCTTTGCCTTGTGGTGCTGGAGAGGCCGGCAGGTATCTGTGGAGTGAGGATGTGGTCCAGGAATTAAAGCCTGGAAGGAGATGGGCCTGCCGGGGAGCAAGACGTGGGGCAGAGAGCCGAGCAGGGGCCGTCTCTGCTCGCCTCTGCTGGGCCTACCGTCCAGGAAGGGGTTTTAGGTCACGAACTCGTGCTCGCCGAGTGTGCTGTGTTCTAGGGACGTGTGATTCATACGTGGCTACCGTGCCTGCTGGTGGGGTCACAGTGTGGTGCCCCGGAGGGACCTGGCAGTGTTACAGAGTTCTGACGGACTGAATAATCTGTATCTGTTTAAGGGGCTGCCCTGTCTGATCCGGAGCCCGATGTTACCTGATCAGAGACGTTTGTTTCCGATGTGCAGAGATAACCCCACCGCTGAGGTGGTCGGTGGCCCGTGTGGGCCCAGCAGAAGGCTTTGTGATCAGGTTGCCTTCTGGTTTATTGGGAAGAAGCCAATGGGTCCACTTCTCATCCTGTGTCACTTTCAGGAAAGTGTTCCCTGAAGCTCTGCGTATTTGTCCTCTGTCAGTCTGTCTGCTCTGACTTGACCAGAACGGTGGTGGTCCTGGGTAAATCCAGAGCTACAAAGCTGGGTGCTGTGTAAATGCCAGAAAACGGCCTTCAGGAGGACTTTGTACATTTTTTGCAAATACAGAAAATAACGTGTGTATGTGTGAAGAGAGAAGAGAACGTGGAGGTAGGTCACTACCAAGCCCACGTCCTCCAACCCACACGTGAAAAATCACGCATTCCACCTCCCCCGTCTTTATTTTGAACTAGAGAAGTTGCTTCACTAGCCTTTACAGGAAGTGCCGAGTTCTCCTTGACTACAGCCTGTCAGTGTCTGTCAGTAAGTGGTGTGGCTGGTTTTTTTTTTTTTTCAGGGAGTTTCTGACTTGAGTGTCTCCCCACCCTCACCCCCATCCCCATTTCTCCTTGCTGAGCTCCTTCTATGAGGGCTGTGCTGGGCACTCTCCCAGCTCTGTGACAGATGTGGTCTGGTCCTTCCAGGGGTTTCCCTTTAGTGGATGCCACAGTGCCATACATAAAAAGATTGTTCACAACTTCATGAAAAATACAGAAAATTCTTTACAAATCATGTGACCAAGAATGGAGCATCTTCAGCTGTCATGACATTATAACTACCTTGAGGTGAGACATCGTGCATCTTGTTTGTTTTTCTCCTCCACAGTATTTGACTATATTAGGGGCTCATTAAATATTTAATGTGTGCTTAACAGAGGTGTCTTTCTAGATGAAATTTAGTTCTCTGCCTTGAAGAAAAAAAGTCTATTAAAATATTTACTAGCACAATAACAGTAATAGTAGCTGCTGCTCATTGGGGCCTACCTTTTCTCAAACCTTCTCAACAGTCTGGCAAGGCTGGATTTTAACTCATGAGGACGAGAGGCGGCACAGAGGAGTTGAGAGACTTACTTCAGGACACACAGCCAATCAATTGCAGAGAGGGTTCCAACGTTGTTCTGATTCCAGAACCTGAGCCCGTCATGTCTCTCCACATGGCCTTGCTGGTGATTGGCCTTCAGGTCTTCCAGAGCCTCAAATAAGGAAGCTTCTCATGCAGCATCTCTGCTATGCCTTCTAGAGCAAGGCTGATTAGATGCTAAGTTATGACTGGTAGTTCCCTATTGCTGTCACATAATTTTGGTTTAGACGGGCCCTACTTATATCGGGGTTCTGTAGATATTCTGATCCACATGACAAAATTACGTGTCCTTTAAGTGTTTTAAAAGGTGCTGCTGTAAAGGGTGGTGACACTTGACATGTTGGGGAGACATTTTATTTCCATATGATTACAGCAATGTATGTGAAATTACTGTCCTCTGATGTAGTCGTCCCATGTCATGGCTGTGCGTTCATACCGCCGAGCGTCGGGCCTTTTTGCACAGAGGGTGGCTGGTGGTGACACAGAACTGGGAGGGCCCGGAGGGCGTGATGCTGGGGTTTCTTCCTCTCAGGGAAGATGGGTAATTCTCAAGCTGGATTCTGGCCCAGCTTGTGTTCTCCTGTCGGGAGGAGGTGGACAACAAGTGGATTGAGGAAGACCACTGGCCCATGACAATGAGAGTATCTTGCATAGAGGGTGCTTTCCACCAATCAGCCTGTTGTCACGACCTCCTGGTGAGAAGCTGTGTTGTGTTTCTATGTGATCAGTGGGGAGGCTGAGAGCTGGGCGCCTTGCTGCAGCCGTGGCGGTGAGCGACAGCGTCAGCCATCTGGCCGAGCTCTTTCTACAGCCCCCTGCTCTGCTGGGAGGGGGCATTGCATCCTCGATGTTCTACCTTTCCTGGCCATCCTGTTTCCACCCCAGCATTTCTGTTTCTTTGATGCTCTTGTCTTCATCCAGATTCTTCTCCATCTGGGCTCACCTCAAGTGCAGTGGTATTTGATGGATCAGGGCTGTTTTCATTCCTGTTTTCTGGAACAGGTGTGGCCACTTGTTGAACCTGCTGCTCAGTCCTAGTTGGAAATTATGACCATCTGCACTCTGCTGGGTCCTGATGGGATCAGCTGTCTTGACCTAGAATGAAATATGTCCTTCATATGGCACTTATGGGAAGCATGCCTATTGGTAAGATAGAAACTCACATCCCAACCAAATGCCATGAAAACGGATCAGATTTAATGCTTTTAGTGTAGTGGTACTTTCATGAGAACTTTAATACCAAGGTTTACATTTTTTCACTTTTGATTTTTTTAAAAAATTTGATATTTGACAACATAAAATGGCATCAAATATATTTAAATATGAAACATGTAACTGCATTGTCTAAATCACATTTTAAACCAATATGTTTAAGTAATTGGATGCCGTCAATAATAGTCATGCCTGAATAAATTAACTTGCATACCTCTGATTCACCCAATAGCAATGCTGTTCTCATTGTAAGAGCTTTTCTTTTCAGGGAGAGTATACCATCTTCTAGTTAACTGGAAATGTGCAGATTTTCCTTAAGTTTTTTTGTTTTTTCAAGTCTTAACCATTTTTAAAGCTTTATCATTTTTGAATTTGAACAGGCTTATTCCCTAAATCCCTTCATGCCCAGCCCAGCCCTCCAAAAGATAATGCTGGATTATAAATATAGCTACCAAAATGCCTCTGGAGAGAGGGAAATGGACGTGTATATTGCTTTTCATAATAAGCCTTCTAGAACTGGCTACATCATGGCAACCGTATAATGGATGATTAATGTGTGCCAGACCCTGTACCTGGTATTTACCTGGTTATCTCATTTAATCCTTTTCTTTTCATTGTGGTAAAAACCCTTAACATGAGATCTATCCTCTTAACGAGTTTTTAAGTGTACATTATTTTTCTTACTTTGAATGACACTTTTTCCTTTTTGTACAAGAAATCCCACGGTTTCATTTTGCACCTGAAGATTGATTCCGCTGGGACCAGAAGGATAAAGAGGCACAAACCAGATAGAGCCTGGCCCTGAGACCACAGGCTGCAGAGGCCATGGGTGGGCGCTCTGCAGGACACGTGCAGCTGAGTCCAGCCATTTCCCCTGCCCATCTCCCACCCCCAGGTGCCAGACATGAGAGGGATCAATATCGGGCCCTCCAGACCAGTTCATCCCCCAGATGAATACCACCCACTGACCCCAGTTAGTGCCACGTGGTGCAAGAGTGTTGCTCCAAGCCCTGCTTAGACTCCTGCCCACGGAACTGAGAGATAACAGGTGATGGTTGTGTTAAGCTGCCAAGGTTGGGGAAGCTCGTCATACCGTCATAGACAACTGGGATTCCTTAATGGAAGCAGTGACCCTTCCCTTCAGACCTTCTTTTCCCTGGGCCTCAGCGATGTCACCCTCCTGGGTCTTCCCACACCTCCACAGCAGCCCCTCCTCCCTCGTCTACCTCTGAAGTGCCGATGTGCTGAGGGTTCCCTGCTTGGTGCCCCTTCTCTCCGAAGCGCTGTAACTCCTCTCAGGGCAATCTCATTCATGTCACAGCTTTAGCCACACCATCCTCACCGAGAGCCTGACCTTCAAACATGTGTTTCCGTTTGACCCGATACATGAACATATGTCTCTCAACTCTGGCTCTCGTTCAAATTTTTCTCCTGGTCTGAGGACCCACGCATGCACAGATAGCTCACCCTCACCAGGCTGAGAACCCGGCTTACCATCTTCCCTCGCTTCCGTGTTAGACGGTGAATTGTGTCCCTCAGAAAAGGTGCATTGAAGTTCTAACCCTTGGGACCTCAGAATGGGCCCGTGTGTGGAAACAGGGTCTTGGCAGAGGTTAAAATCAAGTTAAAATGAGCTCATTAGTCCTTAATCCAATATAACTGATGTCCTTATTATGAAAACAGTAAATTTGGACACCAAGACAGATGTGCACAGAGGGAAGATTACAGGAGAATACACAGGGAGAACGCCATGTGAAGATGAAGGTGAAAGTGGGGGTGGTGGGTCTACAGGTCAAGGAATGCCAACGATGGCCAGCAAACCATAGGAATCTAGGAGAGAGACCTGGAACAGATTGTCCCTCAGAGCCCCGGGAAGGAACCAACCCTGCCAACACCTCGACTTGGACATTTAGCCTCCAGAACTGCGAGGCAGTACGTTTCTGTTGTTTAAGCCGCCTAGTTTGAGGTGATTTGTTACGGCGGCCCTAGGAAGCTAATATACTCCTCTATGCCATCTGTGCTTCCAGATTACCCTTCCTCTTGTATTCCCGGTCTTGGCGAATGGCTCCTCCACTTGATCAAGCCAGAAACCTGAATTCTCAGCACAGAGAACCGGGCCAGCTTGAAGTTAGGCACTCAATAATATCGACTATTTAAATAGATGCCCTCAACTATTGCAGGTCTTGGGCAATTATGGATATTAGCCCAAGGATGTGCAGAATTGGAATTTAAAAGAGATACAAACCCCAAACCCCTTTTATTTCCATCCTATCCCTCTGTACTTCAGGTTTCCTGTGAGAAACTATTGATTTCTTCTTTCTGCCATGGAGCAGGCATATATTGAGAGCCACATGTATGTAAATAAGCACTCAGCAGCATGCCTGCCTTTCTATTCTTCAGAGAAATATCGATTTTGACTTGGGAGAGTTACCTAAAATTTCCCTTTTCACCAGTTCCTTCTTCACTGTGTACGAGCTGAACCAGTGTGTTGGGTTCTACAATGTGATCTTTGTAAGGAACCGTGCAAGTCGGGCTGAGTTCTTTGGAAGGCTTAGGGCGAGGAGGGCAGCTTTCTAGCTGTATTGATCTGCTGCCGGTTATTGAAGTTGTTGCAGGTGCTTACCTCCATTTTTCCCGTTCAGTGATACTGAAATCATTGGTCTGCAGAATTAAGAGCCTGGCTGCCAAAGAGATGTTGTGCTACTTTTCTCCTTTTCTCTTGATAGTGATTTAAACAAGCCCCAGTGCTTCATCCTTTCAGATTACCCTCGGAAGGAGGCGCAATATAATTGTTGCAATTTCGTTTTATATTGAAACAACTTCAGTACATTTTCTATACTAGGTCTATGCAAATTGTTTTGTTTTGTTTTGTTTTTTTGCAAAGAAATTATAGTTGTGTGTGTGGAAGCCCTAAGCAGGGCGCAAAGACATCAAAGTCAGCCATAATCATAAAAAGCACATGCAAATCTTTCGCATTAATAAATCACAGTTAAGCACATGCACTGCGGCCCTCTGTCTGAGATTGCAGCAAGTAGCAATTTGTTTAGCTTTGGTAAAAGGCACAAAATCACCAAGTTCAGATGTTCTGTTTTGGGTTTATACTTGCTCTGGGAATCGGATTCAGGTGGAAAATCAACTTTATAAATGGATACTTGCGTATTCCTCAGGAAGGTCTGATCTGTAAAGGACAGTATTAATTTTGTGGACATTGTCAGCATCACTGTCCCCTGTGGCTCTAATGAAACTATTATCTGAACCCCAAACTGCCGAGTGTATGTCTCCATCCCCTCCACCTTCCTCGTTTATTCATTCTGTCACAGTTTACTGAGTGTCAACACGTGCTAGGTTAGGACCTGGTGCTAGGGATATACGGTGAACAAGACGAGCCTGGCCCCGCCTGGTCCATCGTGGACCATCCGTGGTCCACAGCCCAGCAGCATCAACATCACCTGGGAGCCGGTTAGATGTGCAGCATCATGGGCCCCACCCCAGACCTACTGAATCCAGTTAACAAGATCTACAGGTGATGCCTGTTCCTTAAAGAAGAGGCGATCCCATTAAATGAGTAATTATAATAGGATGTGAAAACACTCAGGTGTGAATTGCTTACCTGTAGGGCAGACTGACAGGGCAGAGCAAGTAAGGCCTCTGCTAGAATGGGATGGGCTCGGGGAAGGCTTCAGAAGGAAGAAATCTAAGGATACAGAAGCATGATCCAGGCAGAGATTGAGTGGGTGTGTGACATACTAGGTCCCAGGTAAGCCACTGGGCTTCAATTCTGAGGGAAGAGATTCCAGCCTGCTGGAGGAGCTCAGAGCACAATAGGAGGCTGGGAGAAGAGAGGCAGTGAACTTTTTAGAGGGCTTCAGACAAGAAGTTTAAACTTTCCCCAGAAAGTTACAAGGAGCCATTGAGGTGTTTAAGTGGGGTTGGATTTCGAAACATGATGGATTGTAGAAAGATGACTGTCTCTGCAATGTGGGAGATGGATTGGTGCAGGGGAGAGTGGAGCACTGTCCAGGCAACAGATGATGGGCTCGGACCGAGGTAAGACAGTACAGGGAGGTAAGTGGATGCCTGGGAGACAGGCCTAGGGGTCAGAACTGGAAGGTCTGGGTAACCTCTTCTGACTCTCACCTCCTGTAGACATGTGCCCTGAGGGTTGGGGTATTTCTCTCCTCCCCTGTTCCTTAGATCATGAGCTTCTTGAAGCCAAGGCCATGTCTCACACATGTTGGTTTTCCTTAATGGCGCTTAGCAACAGAACCTGGTACTGGGTGCTGTGTGGGGTCCTCATCTGGAGCTGTGACCCACTTTTTTGAAGAACTTGCCCTTCTTCAGTGGAAGAAGGTGATTCTCAGAGAATTGGCTGGAAAAAGCTGTGTTTCCCTCTTTGTTTCTCTTTAATGTGAATGACAACTCCTCTTTGGCGCTTTCCAGATCAGGCAGCATTTTCCCTAATGCCGTCTCATTTGCATTCCTCCCATCAGCCCTCCCTGCAGCTTTGGAAAAGGTGGTGCTTTCACAGCTCAATGTTAATCAAGGGCTGATTATCTCAGTCCTTCTCTCCTCCCTGTTCTGACTTCCCGCCTTTTGACTTGGGAGTTGCAGCTGGAAGCAGGTAGTGGGTCAAACAGTGCAGAGTTGAGGCAGATGCGTTCTCTGCATGTGAATCAGCCATGCAGGAGACAGGACAGGGCAAAGAAGAGGCTGAGTGGGGAGGGAACGGGTTCCTGCTCGCTTTGTGGTTCAGGCTCCCATGGGACTGGTGGCCGACTCTGAGGACCGGAGGAGACGGCAGGGAAAT